>NW_024366703.1:2711076-2930196 GCF_014805655.1 Passer montanus | reverse complement strand
GCATTTCCTAATATTTGCCGCCCCTCTGCAGCGCGCTGCGGGCAGGACGCCTGCGCCGTGCGGGGGGGCGGGCGCCGCATCCCAGCGCTCGGAGCTGCGGGCGCCGGCATGAGCGGAGGCTTCGCCGCGCCCAGCCGGACCTGAGCCGGGAGACAAAGGGGAGAAGCTGCCGCCATGGGCGAGCAGCTCCGCGCCCAGCCCGCCGCCCCGGCGGGGCCGCCGCCGCCCGCCGCCGCCTCCTGCGGGCGGCGGGCGGCCGCTCCTTGCCGAGCCGCGCGTCGGGCGGCGCCCAGGGTCCTGCCCGGCTCGCCGCCTCCCCGCCGCACACATGAAGCTCATAGTGCCCAAGCAACACTGTGAGTAACGCCGGGGCGCGCTGGAGCGTGGGAAGGCTCCGCGGGCTTAGTGAGTGCTCCGTTCCCAAACGGCGGTAGAATGAAGGAAAAAGTGAATCTGGGAACCCGGCGCAAGTTATTCTGACTGGCGGGGAAAAATATTTGTAAACAGCTGAAATTTGTAATTTGCTTGTCATTTAGGAAGTGTTCGTGAACTGCTTGTCTATTTCAGGTTTGGTTTTCAGGCTGATACTAAAACGTCCTATTTGTTAATTCTGTATTTCCTCAATTCTCTATGGTTTATTGATTAGTAGTCTTGCTTACTTGGAGGTATTGAATAATTCCATGGTAAACTCTGCAAGTGAAACAATCTAGGGGAAAAAGTTTCTTTTCACTGTCACTTTGCTAGCCCTTCACATAAACCCACAAATGTTTGGTTCTTTGTTGCAAGTTCAGCGTGTTCCAAAAGGATAATAGGGATAGTAGAATCACAGCTGCCTGCTGCCAAAATTTAAAGATGTTTCTACTCAGTAGGAAGTAGTGTCCATTCAGCTACTCTGGGGTTTGGGTTTTTTTCTTTATTTTGAAGTGAATGTTTTAAAAAAACCTTTCCTGGTTAAACAGAACAAAATATTCAGAAACAGCCTTAAAGAGCTGCACCTTTCACGGGACTGCATATTAGCCAGTGCATGCCTTTTCTGACTTTTACAGTGCTTTTGGTGAGCTACTCATGCCACTTTCCCTTAGAATGTTCTTTGACTGATTAATCATGTAGCAATTACAATACCTGTTAATAGTTAATTTAGTCCTCTATCAAATTTAACCTGTCACTGACCAAGTTGTTCTCTGTCACAAACTGTTTTTGTAGCCTTTGTCCTGCTTCACGTTTTCTCCATGGGCTAAACCTGCAGAATTTGGACTGGCTTACATTTCGATTTGGTGTAACTAAGAAGAGTCAGCACTTGCATATCAAACACTCCATGATAGTAAAAACTATTTTGAAACAAAGAATAAAGCTTTTAGGGATTCATGTAATCACTTGATTTAGAAAGAATGAGTGCTTTGGAATTTCCATCCCATCTTGAGGGGAAAAAAGAGCCCATCGAAGTAAACAGCATAGGTGACTGACTGTATTGCCCAAGGTGTATGATAACTGGATCTTCAGGTGTGGAGTTTTAGTGAAATGAGGCTTTAATGAAAACAGCAGCTGAGGGAAGTGCTTTGTAGAACTATTTTGTGGGCAATTTATTTGCTGATTAAAATACGTCAATGCCTGCTGATATACTTTGTAATCTATATGGTTTATTTTGTACAAGAAAAAGTTTGAAATTTAGTATTAGTCATACAGGTAATAATGATAGCACATTGTCACCATCTTAAATTAATTACATTATTATTCAAATTGTCCTGGTACTGCATGCCTTTCCACTGCGTCCTCCTCTAGTGAATACTACACAGTACCATTTTTACTGGTTTCTTTGGTGCTTTTAATCCTGACCTTGCACATGTTTGCTCTTTTCTTAAGGACAGATTGCAAAATGAAGTGCAGTTGCCACATGGCATGTGAGATCAGTATTGATTGCAGGGTTTGCTTTGTGTGGTGGAGAAGGTAATAAGATAATTGGCATTTCCTAATATTTCAACAAATGAAACCTATCTTTCTGCAGCAATTATTCCTTTAAATCCTTATTTTCTTGTTTTTACTTTCTACCAAAGTGAGATAGACTTGTGAACATAGAATTCTTTTTCCCCTCTCAGAAGGGAAGATTCCCCATGATACCAGTGTGCTTTGCTGATAAGCCTGCTGTGAGAGAGGACTCCTGGTACAGCCTCTGCCGGGAATCCTGTCTTGGCATTCTTTTTTCCTTCATTTAACTAGATGGGTTGTCGGGGATGTTAGGCTGGTGTCACTTTTCTTTTTCAAGTCGGTTTGTGGTAATATAACTACATGTGTGTGGATGGTCACACCTTTTTAACAAAAAGCGCTCTGCTTTGGGTTTGAGCTCTTTGTGGGGTTGGTTGTAAATTTTGGGTTTTGTCTGTTCTTCTGGTGAGGAGGAAGACATTCAATATGCCCCTGCTGCTGAAGATGAACTGGAAGGCTTCACCTGATATGAGTGCATGATTTAGCTCTAGCTTTTTAAAGTTTGAGGAAACTTTAATTATTAAGCAGATATAATAATTTTTTGAGTTACATATGCTAGTTTCATTCAAAGAAAAAAATGCTCTCATTTTATTTTTCATAACTGTGTAAAACAGGAAGAAGTAATTGAAAACTATGTGTAAGCTATTATAGCTTTATTTTTTAAATAAAAATCAGCTTTCCGAAGCTGTAAGCATACTATGCCATGTTATGTGTGTGTTGTTTTGATTTTTTTTCCCCTGTTACTTTTTTTGGCTCTCTCACCTCTTCTGGACCCAGTTAACACAGGAAGTTCCTGAATCATCGAATTATCAAACAGTGCATATGAAACGTAGTTGAAGTAATAGGATTTCAACATATATGTGTTCAGAAAGAAAAGCAGCTGAAACGAAGATATTTCATCTAAGATGACTGAGATATCAGCGTACTGATACCACCATTCAAATTATTGATAAAAAAATTGAAATACTGTGTCTGTCTTTGAGGAAATACAGGTCTTGTAAGGGAGATGTATAAGTTGAAACAGTTTTGGCAAAAGAAGAAACTGCTGCACACTGGTCAGGAATAAATCCAGGGCTCAGGTAGAGAGAAGAATGTTCTATCCAGCAGGTTTCTAGCACAATCTCTTTCTGAATGTTGAGGAGTAAAAAGATTCAGCTGACCTTATGTGGTGGTTGGTTAAATGTATGAAAAGGATTACTCTTCTTTATCTTCTTTAATGGAGGTAAATGTTACTTGATGGCCCAGGAGTTCCCTCTCATCCTTGCTTCTCCTGAGCTGTTGTCTGTGAAGAGAATGTTGTGATTTGATATTTGCTTTCCACATGCCCTCATTATATTGTGTGTTAAGCATAAGATTTTTAAAAATACAAGGTGTTGACATCTGAATATAATAATGCCTTGTAGGAATAGCCTGATAGTCTAGAGTTAATGGAGAAACTAGGTAAAATGTATCACGGAATTTCTCGTGAGTGAACCTTTGCCCCAGATACACAGCTGTTGGTGTGCATCAGATTACCTACTTATGCAATGCTGTAGATACCTTCTGTTTGCATTGTCACATGCTTCTGCAGCTAAATTTTGGACTAGTACAGATTTTTATCTCACGATAACAAACCACTAAGTAGTTGGCATGGTTTATTAACATAAAGAGAATTAATTTTTTAAAATACATAAGTAGAGTCTTTGATTTATGCTAGACTTTTAAGAACACGTGAGGTATCTTGATGCTTTCTATATTGGTTCTATGGGACCTAAAACTAGATTTTACAGTGCTATTTTTGATGTACTACTGTGTAGCAATGCAGTAGAATAGTTCTGGTTTGGCCACAGTTACAGATTCAAGTGATCCAATAGGTGTGTTGCATACCTGCTGAAAAGAGAGAAATCAGCTCATTAGCCATATCAGACAATTTTAATTTAGAAGTGCATTTTTTTACATTGTGAGAAATTTCTGCAACATATCTGGTGTCTTTACTGCTCATAGTAAATCACACAGTTTTGACTAACTGTGATCAGCCTGAGGTGTGGGTGGGATGGATTTTACTTTCCCCTTCTTGCTTTCCTCTCTTTCCTAAATTCAGGGACACTTATTTAGGTCATCAATGAAATGCTGGACTTCCAGTTAAAAACAAACCAACAGAAAATCTCAAACACTGCTTCCCTCCACACCCCCCCAACTAAAAAAAATCCCTGCAAACAAAAACAAACAAACAAAAAAAAACAAACAAAACAAAAAAAAAACCTCCTACCAAACAAAAAAAAGAACAACCTGCACAATTTTCTCCCCATTGTCCCTCAAGTCTCTGGAAAACTTATCTACACAAACACTTTTCTTTCATACCCCCTGGCTGTAATACTGGGCAGGCTTTGTGAATTTCAGTGGCCTCTGAGTCATCTTATTCTGTATTCACAGAGGCAGCAAACACCAGGAGCACCTTCTGTCTGTGTGCAGATGAATTTTATATAGATATGGAAAAGAACTGATGGTGGATCAGTGGTGCATTTTGATTTGGAACACACTGATGGCAACAAAAGATACAATGGATAAGTTTTTAAGTAATCACTGGAATACAGAAGTGTTTCTACTCTCACTCCAGTTGTGCAGAAGTTATGTGAATTTCAGTGTGAGTTGTTAGAAACTTTGAGACTTACTTTAATTCCTAATTGGTCAACCAGTCAAGATGGTTGTTGAATTATTGCAAGTAATTCCAACTGAGAGCTGGTGTTAGAAGTTGAGAAGAAAACTAAGCTGTTTTTCTGCATAACTGAAATATCTGGTTTTGTTGTCTGATCTTAGGCTCTTTATTTGTGCTGAAGAAAACTGCTGGTGTTTTAAAAGCAAAGTTCCTTTCTTTCTGCAGCAGTCCATTTGGCTCACAACAAAATGAAAGGAACTTAGATTCACAGAGAGAATAAACTAAAAAAAAAGTGTCCTGGTATTTCTGCTCACTTTATAAATGCAAGCGTTATGTGTGGCTGTCCCAAGAATTATGCAGAGTTGAAGAAACTTCATAGTTGTTTTCTACAGTACTTATTCTTTGTGAATTATTTGGTTATAACTCTTTAAAATGTTAAGATGTAAAGTGAAATGCCTTGGCAGTCGTTTATGAAAAACTCTTAGCTGTTAGTGCTTACTTTAACACTTTTATTGCTGGGCTTGTGTTTGATAGGAGAATGGAACACTTCTTGCCTGTTTTAAAGATGAAATCTACACTATAGCTTTCCAACAAATGTTGGTGCAGGTAGAGTGTAGCAGGTTTGATGCCCTTAATGAAAAATGGTGGAAAGTTGCTTATACTTAGCTACAGGCTGATTCTGTATGGCATAGTCCAACCATGCTGCTTTTAAAATAAAACTTCCTGCTTGCATAGTTAAGATACATCTGAGGAGGAGGCTTACTGTTCCAGTGGGACAGGTAATTAAAGTTCTCAGTAGCTTTAATAAAGATTTGTGTAAATCACTAATGGGATTGGCAGCCTGAGCTCCACTGCATTCCAATGTTGTGCAGTGTGGATGAGACAGCTTTCACATAAATATTTACCTTGTAATTTCCCAAGTGTTTGAGTTGCACTCAAACATATGTTAATCTATAGCATATTTTTCTTCTTTAAAATAAAGTCTGTTTTAAACACACTTGTTTTGAATTCTTCCCATTTCAGGGAACTCTTGTGTATCTGCATAGCATGATGTATCTTCCCAAACCTCAAATTAGACTTCATTTCACTGTCTTTATGTAGCTTACAAAGCATGGGAAAAAAATTAGATTTCACAACAGGTAGCAACTACTTCATTGGAGTTTATGTATTATGCCTGCCTTGTCCGTGGGGATCTGGGAGGAGAAACTGATGATTCAATTACTTGGCATACAGCAATGAAGTGAAATAACTGTTTTAAATGTCTGACATTTAAGGATTGGTTTGGGCAGGGAGAGCATATTAAAAATTGGAGAATTTAGACTTTCAAATCATTCAGCCAGCTGATGCTGAAACACTTAGGGTAAGAAAAAAAGACTAAGCCTCTTTCAGCCTGAAGATGAGTAACTTAATTGTGATCTGTGATCACATGAGGAAGGACAGTGTGATAAGTACCTCCTATGCTTATTAAAGTGTTTGCCCCAAGTTGTTTATTTTTAGGTTCACTGGCAGAAAAATCAGCTATGCATATGGTATTTATGGTTTCAAGTTTGTATCAACACTAAGTTGAGATGTCCTGGTTGGTGGAATCATTTTTCTAGCAAGTCCGCCTGATTCTCCCTAAAAAACAGGAAGGTGACTGTGTGACTGCTATTTTGGAAGTGTGTCTTAGATGTTAATCATATACTCAGTACTTTTAATTTAAGTTTTCTAAGAAACACTGCTAGCTCCCTCATCTGCAGTGCCTGTGTATGGATTTTGTATTCTCAATTCTTATTTTTTCATAAAGTTACCTGGCTTACTATTTAAATTGTATGCATATATATATATGTATAAGTGGAACAGGTAGACCAGCTTGATTTGGTTACTGTCTTCTGCTGGGTGTTCTCCATAGTAATTTTCTCCTGCTATTAACAAAACAAAGATTTTGGAGGACCAAGGCCAGCTGTGGCAAGCTGAGAAGCAAATAGTGGCATTTCTTATATAGTTATGTGATAGACTAAGACATATACCAGCAAAGGGAGTCTACATTCAAAGGACAGGTCTGTAGTGGTAAACATTGAACATAAGGCAGCTCACTTTGGCCACTATATACAAATGTTGCAGTCCAGCAGAGCTGCTGGTTCTGATAGCTTGGAGTCTGGAGGCCTCCAACATAATGGGAGCTCTGTATTGCTCTTCAGACACAGCCTTGTGACAGTGGAAATTCTGACTGAGCTTGGAAAGGCAGTTGTTACACAGTGGGAATATGACTTGAGAAATCTCATTCTCCTGTTTGTTTTGTTGTTTCTTCTTCCTCCTCATCCTGTTAAGTCTTAGCAGAATTGGAGCCAATTGGGTGAAATACAATTTCATTTCATTTCTCACCCATTGGTGCTGATTGGGTGAAATGCAGTAAATGTGCTCTGTCAAGAAGTGGTGACTGAAGAGTAAAATGATTTCCTGGGAAAAAATGTTTTCATTTTATTAAAGCCTGCTTCTTCAGACAAGAATATTTTGAGATTTTCCTTATTCTTTTTCGTAACTGAGGCTTTATGAAGGCTTAACCTAGAGATGTGTTTAAAGCATATGAGTTGGACGTAAGTGATCCCCAGTTCTCAGGAATAGATACTGCTACTGTGACTGCACTGAATTGTCATTCAGCAGATGCTTTAAGTGATTTGTCTACCTGTATATGTATAGTGACATTCTCTTTTTTCCTCCCTAATCTTACCCTTGTTCTTAGCATTCCCATGGTTTGGAATGGATATCGGTGGAACATTGGTTAAACTGGTCTACTTTGAACCTAAGGACATTACCGCAGAGGAGGAGCAGGAGGAGGTGGAAAACCTGAAAAGCATTAGGAAATACTTGACCTCCAATACAGCCTATGGTAAAACTGGCATTCGTGATGTCCACCTGGAACTGAAAAATTTGACTATGTGTGGACGCAAAGGAAACCTGCACTTCATCCGCTTTCCCAGCTGTGCCATGCACAGGTTCATACAGATGGGCAGTGAAAAGAACTTCTCCAGTTTGCACACTACACTCTGTGCCACGGGAGGTGGAGCTTACAAGTTTGAGGAAGACTTTAGAACGGTACGTGAACAGTTCACATGGGTTCAGTGGGAGGTACTTTGGAAAAATATCATGAGAGCCCATCTATTAAAACTTGCTGGGAAAATAACTTATTTTTTAGTCCATCCTAACCGATTAGGAGCAACAGAATCAATTCACATTTGTTAATTGGTGACATTGCTGAGAACATGGAGCGGGGAGGGAAGGCTATTTTGCTTGCTGGGTATTCTACTGAAGTGCTGCTGTGCAGGATGTTTTTAGTAGATGTGGAGGTTTTTTAGACTACGGCTGTGATGATCAGATGCTTCATAATCAACTGAGTGTATGTTATGACAACCTAGAAGCCTGACACTATAGGTACTTGCAAACTGGTTGTCTGTTGGAAACCAGATATGAAACCATACAGGGTGGAGATTTGATTCAGGTTCCCTTCCCTTTTATTAACCTTCAAACAGACTGAAGTCAAGAGTCTGGAAGACTCTTGGAGCATGGGGGAGAGACAGTGTGTGGGAGCATAATAATACCAGCTAGCTTTTGATTTCAATTCTGTGAGAGTGCCATTTAAAGAAAGGCAATTCATGAGATGAGTAGGTCTCAGATGCCCAAGTATTTAAAAATAGCCTTTGCAGGGAACTCCAGAAGCTGATGTAAATGTGAAGTTTTGCACTAGAGTACTCTTCAAAAATTGGCTGTCATGCAAAAGCATGGAAGGCTGTTGTACAAACCATGTTGAAGAGAAAAAGCGTTCAGGAGGCAGTTGTCTGTTGTGTATCCATCTGTATTGGGACATATCTTCATTTATTTTCTGTGAAAAAGAGACTAATCTGATTGTCCCAGAACAATGTCACTAAGACTAATGTGAATTATTTACTTGACTGGTGGGTCTGGCTCTTCTGTCCCTAACTTTTGACCTGATCTTGAGGGAGAGGAATGGCTACTGGGTATGGCAGGTTAGAGATGCTTTTCTGTCTCTGCTTCAGTACAGGGAGCTGTCATACTGAATCACCAGCTGCTGTGGACTGCAGTCCTTGGCTCTGCGTACTTAATTTTTAACTCCCAAGCAGCCATTCCTGCTGTACAAGAGAGTTTTTTCTCTGTCAATACCCTTCCATCATCAATATTCTCACATACCAGATGACCAGGATTCTAAGGGTGAAAAAGAATGCTGTAAGAGCTCAACATGAATTCCAACTGTTAGGCTGTTGTGCAGTCACTTTCAGTGAATATTAGACTGTTTCCATGTCCAAGGAAGGATAATCGAGATTATCGAGTTTCTGAATTGGTGTAGTAGTCCACTACTAGTGTAAGATTTCTTGTTGTTTAGGCTGACTGCAGGTCCCTTAAAAGTTAGAGTCTACTGATGATTAAGTCCTCAATAACTTGTTTGCCTTCAGGTGTTTAAGGATGTTGGCACCACTGTAGGAGGTGAGTTTTAGTTCTAGGCAGTGTGGCCTCATTTGAGGTGTTTTTGAGTATCTTATCTCCTGGGAATGATTCAGGCCACATTCTTTATTGACAATGGGAGGTCACTTCAGGACTTTCTGAAGAGGCTGACTGTCCCCTTAGAATGGTCAGTCTCAAATTCATCTTCCTGCATCATGTAATAAGGTAAGGAAGTTCACATCCCTCACTCCCACAGCTGTAGAACTGAACTGGAAGTTACCTGGTGCCTCTCACAGCTGAACATTTCTCTCTGTAGCTTTGGCCTTACGGGCTGTAAGTATGAATCCACAGCGAGGGATCAGTCTCATCTCAGCTGCAATATAGTCAATATAGCAGGGGAGCCATGGCTGGAGGAGTTGGGGCTGTTTTGCCAACTATTGAACACAAATACAAGGTCACATAGCAAATGACTGGTGGACTTAGGCATGAATTCCACAGCTCTGCAGTGTTGTTAACATCCTGTGTGCTACAACACTTGTAGGTAGTTTAAGACAAACCCTATAAAGGCTAGCTAGGGAGTTTTCTAACATAAAGCTATCAGTGAAGTGTACTCTCACTAAAGTGAGTGCTTTGGACACCTCTTACAGCTATCCAGGTCCATAGCTTCCTTTATAGCAAGTGTTTCTTGGCTCAAACTGTAATGTCCTTAGAGAATTACAGAAGCAGAATATTATCCATTACATGGACGTTTGCTTGCTTCATCTCTCTCAAAGGGCAGCATGTTCTGGGTACTGGCACTTAAATTGTCACACTTCATTAGCCATGGTAACAGCAGCTGGCTATCAGTGTGTTCTGCTGTGTATAAATTGATACTGGACAACAGCTTCAGGACTGCCCTGTCAAAGCTCTGAAGTACCTGTTTCAAGTATTTGACCACTAATTCACCTCTAGAAGTAGAGAATATGTGCCAAGTCTAAATCTTGCTACTGCAGGTTTCGGTATTGTAAAATGCCTGATATGGAGGAGACTTTAAATCTTCCTGTTTGTTCCTTAGCAGCAGTGTGGAAAAACTAAGGTATGTTTGTGAATGTTGTTATTTTCATTAAAAAATATGGCTACATGTTAGTAAATTCATTTGATCTAGCTAACATGCTTGTTTTGGCCGTTTATTTTCCTTTGTATATGCTTTTAAGTTACTTGTCTTTCACAGTATTTCTCAATGTGACTGTAAGATTGCACAGATTTAGGACAAAAGATCCAATACATTGCAAAACAACATTCAAATCCCAAGGAAGGAAGCCTTCTAAGATGATAGAAGCTTTTTCTCCTTAAAATAGAGAGGCAAATACCCTGTTGTTACTTGTCTCTTCCTTTGTCTGGTTCTGAATCCCTAAATGAGTTAAATAGGTTTGATCTCGACGTCTCTGTTGCTTTTGTGTATTAAAAAAGAACATACAGTGTTGAGAAATATTCTGTTTACCTTAAGAGTGTTTATTTTTCTATAAAAAGGCAACTAAATCTACAAAGCTACCTAGGTTTAGCTATTTCACCTCTCTCATTTGATCTGCAGTGTTGGAGAGGTGGATACCTGAAGAAGTCTCCGTGGTCTGATTACTGGCAGCATGTTGGATCTTTTGTCAGTCAGTAGCTTGGCAAATCATGTGACTCATTCTGAAGATCTGAGTGCTTACCCTAGAAGTAGGAAAATTGACTCTATTCATTATACTAGACCACAGAAATAATTTTACCAACCATATGGTTACACTTAATGTTCATTGAAGAGAACATCAGTAAGTAATTCACCAAAAGGACTGTTTCCAGCCTAGGGGTTTTTTTCTTGCATTTTTGTTCTTTTTTTACATCCTCTCTGAATGACTCTGAATGGTCTTTATATCTGGCAGTCTTTATTTTCAGGTAATAGTGGTATTAAGGCATGGATGAATCTGCAGCCTAATTCTGATAATCCTTCCTCCTTTCCCCAGCTACATACTGTCACTTCACATATTCTGTAAAAGCTCGAGTAACCACTTCTGTGGAAGTAAGGAGCATTTAGACTTACTTGCTTGTGAGATGAATCTCTCTGTGCTCTGTGACTCCTGCATGAGAGCACAAACACATTACTTGTACAGAAGTTTGCTGTTAATGTAATGAGGAATAAATTTTTAGGCTGCCGCTCAGTTTTATAAAGCAACTCAATGTAAAGGATGAGGGGAGAAAGGACTGTTCAGACTTCTGATTAAAACCTGCTCCATTATAAAATTTCTGTTGATTGCAGTGGCTCAAAGGTGGGATCTCTGTATTCCTTTCCTGAACAGACACCTGCAGAACCTGACTTGTCTTAACAGAAATTTTACTGCTGTCTTCAGTGGGAGCAGCTTCTGTGCTAAAAACGCCCAATCACTTAATCAAGAACATTTGGGACAGGGGAAGAAGGAAATCTCTTACCAACAGACTCAAACTCAGGCCTTGACCTTCCTGTAAAGGAAAATTATTTAAAAGTGAGCTTGGCTGTTGGATAGTGATTTTGTTATTAGCTAATTCTTAGCTAATTATTAGTGATTTTAGTTATTAGCTAATTCTAAGGCTTGACTTTGTGGTATGAGCTGAATGCCTGAGGATGACTTATAGACTGTGTTCATCTTAAAACAAATAAACTCACTGTCCTGTGTTGTAGGATGAGTAAGCTGTGTAACTCTTTCACGAGACTCAAAAATCTTCTTGCTGAGGAGGCTGGAGGCCCTTGTTCAGGCTGTAGGGGCTGGGCTGGAGTTGAAAGAGGTGTCCAGAGAATGGGTAAAGTAACCTCTTCAAAGGGAATGGAGAAACAATGTGCATCTCTTCCCTGCCAAGAGAGAGGAGAGATCCTTAGGGCTCGCTGTGCAAGGGGGCAGAGCTCTGCACAGGATTCCTGATGAGTGCGTTTTTTGCCCAAAGCTGATATAGAGTGAATCTTCTGCCTCAGTGAATGTTGGGCTTGCAGTTAGTTTGCATTAGACTTTGTCTTGTCTGATTGTGAGTAGTTATTTTCAGCTCCATAAAGTAGCATGGTTGGGGTTTGAAGTGAAGATAATCAAAATATAAAGAAAGCAAAGTCTTTATGAAAGTGGAGGAGATGGAAGGAAAAGCTAGATTGTAAGCTATTCTAAGAAATAAAAACTGGAGCAATGCCCACCAGACATAAAAGAGTGACATAGTAAATGAGGCTGTTGTAATTGATAATTAAAAACTTGCCAGATGCTACTCCTAACAGTTTTTTACAGAAAAAAAAATATTTCTCATTGAAAGTCCAAGCGAAAAATGAACTCGCAACTGCATCTAGGTTCAGACTTTCCTGTGTTCACCAGAATACAGTATATGTGGGTGGAATGCTTCTTGAGCTGGAGCTTCATTGAAAATATGTCTGCACACCAATGGTGATACATTAGACTTCAACCCCAGAGCACGTATGTCATGGCTGCCCTCAGCTCACTTCCAGAGGACTGAGCTGTTTCATGTTCACCTTGCTGAAGTGGATGTATTTGCTCACCCATAATAAGAAACAAATGGGACCCAAGTCTTTGACATATGTGCTTCCATACTTGAAAGTACAGACAAGCTGGTACCATGTTTTTTCTTTTTATACTGCTTAGTACTGGAATACAGAATTTTTTTTTTTTAATATTATGCTATTACACTATTTAAAAAACAAGGCAAACAACAAATGAATCCAATTCTAATTTTCAACAGGTAACACAATTTTCCAGCACTTCTTGCAAGAGTACAGGAGATGGTCTTTCGTTCTTCTTGGAATAGCATCTGTGCATAGTAGCAAGACACTTTTTGTATCCTTGAAATGAGCTGTGTTTCAGGAGTTTGATGCTAAGGTCATAGGGGGAAATGTTGGCTTCTTTCTCTTGGTATGTTGCACTTGCTTGCAGGCATGGTTGAAGTCCTAAGTCACTCCTTTTGATGGTCCTGGAGAGTTTCTTCAGGTCTAAAGTGTTTTGTTCCATTCCCCAGTATTTAAAAAGCAGTCTTAAAAAAAAGAGGAATAGCTGCAGTCTGGCTATAATGCAGAAAAATTATTCTTTAGAAAAATGTATGTGTGGTTTCCCTGTAATCATCATAAATTTTCCCTCCAGAGTCCTGTATACTACTTTGTTCTGCAGTTGTTCTTCTGTCAGCACAACTTTCTGACATAACCTCTAGAGAGGCACTGTGCTAAATATAGTTACATGAGGGCAGAGTAGGGTAAGTTGACCATTTTGCTGTCTGACTTCACATTAGGAATTGCAAAGGGCTGTAGAACACCTGGAAATACATTTTGTAAACGTTGTAGGAAAAACTTCCAATTAAAATGTGCTTCTAGACACAGCTTCCATTTTTGTTATACATATTTTCACATAAACTTTGGTTCCTCTAAGAAGAGGTTTGAACAGCTGAAAATTGAGGATGCGTAGAGTGTGGTAGGTCAGGTTATGGCAGCAGGAAGGAATGTTTGCCTACTTGTAAATTAGTTACAATGGTTACAGGTAAATCTATGCTGCAATGCAGTTTTGGTGCTTTGAGACATTGTGAGCAAATACACAGTTGTGTATGCAGGGAAAGGGACTGAATTGTGACCATAGCTCAATCCTGGCTTCTTGTACAGGACTGGGTTACTACATTTCTTGAAACTTTGCCCTAATTTCTGTTTAGAAATAAGAACAGTAGTGGCTCAGTAAGCTGTTTGGAGCCTTGGGTGTCTGGTGGCTGCAGAGCTTTTGGTTCTCTGAAGAAAGGTGGATTGACATAGAATACTGATGCCTGTGTTGATTATTCCAAAAATCAAAAACAGACTGTTGCAATGGCACAGGAAAATAGTTTTTCAGTCTGCTATGAATATCATACATAAAAGAAAGCAGTAATAGGAGTTCTCTGCTTATAGTATATCAACTGTTAAATATAGCACAGAGCTATAAAAAGCAGAACACATTCTAATGTGTCTTTTATACATGGAGGGCTGGACCTAATAAAACCTTTACGTGTAGTGCTTGAGAAAGAACCAGATTAGTTTTTCTTTTTCTGTTCTTACAGAGTTGGTGAGGTGACTGGAAAGTTTGTAGAATTGAGGAGCTTGTCTGTGGTTTTGTCCTGGTGTCAGAAGTGTTCTACTCTGATTTGTATTACTTGTTTGTGTCTTGCAGGGTCTCTGGCTAGTGCTTGCCTGTTTGTAAAAATGTAGCATGGATCAGACAAAAGCAGCTTGTGGCTGGGTATTTGGGTTACATTAGAGTAGGGGTTTGGACAGGAGGGGCCATAAACCTGCTGGTGACTCATCTGCACAGCAGCTCCTGGTTCACAGCACAATTGTGCATGTGTTCGATCGTGTTTGGTCATGCTGCATCCAACTTACACACCAAGGTGAGGAAACTGACACTGTACAGCACATAACCTAGGGAAAGATCGTGGGCAGTACAGAATATTTCTTTGTGCCACCCAGGTATGTGCAATGTTTGTTGAACTGAATAAATCCTGTAAGGAGGGATGACTTAGGGGACTCCATGCAATGTTCATTGTGATAAAGAGTGCATGAAGGGTTTATTATGTTGATACCTTGCATCATACCTTGTCTTGTGTATATCTTGGAGCTTTTCCTCTTGCTCTAATAGTTAGAAATCGATTAAATCCAAGATATTTGCAAAGTACCCTTAAGAATTTTGTAACTTTTCTTGAAAACTTTTTCTCACAAATTATGCTTATTCTATTTGCTAGCTAAATGGTTCAAGTCTTTTATGCTGCATGTCTGTTATTTTAATTCGTGTAGCAATGTGCTAACAAAAAAAAAAAAAAAGAGGGGATTGCAGAAGTTGCAGGAGGAAAGACAGAAACAAGAGGAAATTATTTCCAACTCTCTCAGCTGTCTTATGAATGACTGAATCTATACTGAGGTCTTTGAGACTGCTGGTTTGGGGTTTTTTTGGTCTTATTTCTTTTCCCTGGTTACAGGCTTGCAGGAGTGGCAAGTAAAACAAAAGGACAGACCCAAAGAGTGGCATGGCTTTCACTTAGGGCAAGCTAGAGCTGTGTACAAGTAGAGCAAAGTCTTGAGAGAGGAGATTTAAATAGCTTAAAAGAATGTAACCTATTGACCATGCCTGCTCCACAGAAATATCTTCCCTCTTTATAGTGACTTAATATAGCTTCCAGAATTAAAAATAGGACATAGTTGCCCATGTAAATCTTCTCCATTAGCTGTTATTAAACATCCTGCAGTATGCAAATGCTGAAGAGCCAGCTGTGTACTGTATAACTCCATTATACTCTGCAGCTTTTTTTTTGCTAGAAAGTAGAGTTAGGCATGACCTGCTTTGCATCCATGAGGATGAAAATGACCTCAGGATTTGGATGGGCAACTTTACAGGGGTTTTTTTTGGCCTCTCCTCTGCCTAACAATGGAAAAGAGGGTTTCTACAATTGGTCAGTGTATCCTATTTTGAGAAAGGGATGTTATTTCTAATTCTAGTGAATAGAATGCTATGGCAAGTAGACATGTCTGTTGAAGTACAGTCATGGTGACCTGTGAGATCTCAGAGGGAATGTCTTTTGTTACTGCTCATCTGCCTTCTCTTTAAGTTGTATTCTGCTAGGGGCATGGGCCTGACAGTCTTTTTGTTTGGGTTTTTCACCAGACATAGGGGTTATGCCTCTTTTTTTCATGTGGCACTTTAAAGTGCTCATTGTAATTTAAAAATTAACCAGAATAACTAGTAATATGTATGAAAAAATAAATCCGCTGTATTTTTAATGCATATTTACGTAACATGAACATCTTGATTCTTGTATTGAAAATTTATATTGAAAATTTCATTAAATTGCTGGGAAATATGGTTGGATGATGAGCTAAAGTACTTTGCATCCTGAGGAATGCTGCTATGTAGGCATGTGTCTGATACTGCTCAAAAGCTGCAGAACACAGCTCCTCTTGGGCTGGGAATGAGGGGGAAGACATTTATTGCATCAGAGTACGAAGGAGGAGAAATACTTCCTGCTTGCAGAGCCCAGAATGTCTCAGAGGCAAAGGAACTAGATTACTGTGTAGCACATCATTGCTTTGGGAGGTACCTGTTGTCAGGCACATAGTGAATTTTTATTTCAGACTTCATGCTTAGATCTTTGTACTGCTTAAATAGCATAATGTGTTACTATTAAAGTGGTCAAAGTGCTTCAGTGGAACCTTTTGTCCTTCTCAGTGTTGTGTTATGCTAGGAAATATCTGTTTCTTAATTTCTTGTTATTCTTTTACAGATGGCTGATCTACAGCTCTATAAACTGGATGAATTGGACTGTTTGATCCAGGGCCTCCTTTATGTTGATTCTGTTGGTTTCAATGGCCAACCAGAGTGCTATTATTTTGAAAATCCTACAGATCCTGAACAGTGCCAGAAAAAGCCTTACTGCCTTGATAATCCATATCCTATGCTGCTGGTTAACATAGGCTCAGGGGTCAGCATCCTAGCTGTGTATTCTAAGGACAATTATAAAAGAGTTACAGGATCCAGGTAAATTTACTTTTGTTTTGTTTTTTTTTAAATTGTTTTCTCCTTCACAACTGAACAGGTAGAATTAGAGAGTGTGATCAGTAGCTACAGCTCCAAATTGTGCATGTATTCCCATTTCTTTTAAAAGCCTACCAGTAGCAAGGCTGAAAATATCCTAGGATACCTTCAGAGAGAGAATCTATGTCAGGGAAATAATTGATCTTTAGAACTGCCTTAGTCTCTTGTTGGTGTTCTTACCTATTTTACATCTCTTGCTGTGAATTACCAAAATAAAACTGGCCCAGCAAATGAGTCTTCTCTCCTTTGCATTCTGCTTTTAGTTGCATGATACATATTAAATTGTCTCCTGTATACTGCACATGACATGATTATATATCTTCTATTGCCTTACTTAGGGCATCCCTTTGCCACAATGGTAGCCATGAGCCATTTCTCTATCTGCAGTACAGATGGATATAAGTTCAGTAGGAGGCAGTGGATTTCTTGCAGTTCTGGGTCTTTTTCAAGCACAGAGATTTTGGCATCTTTTGTAGACATGCTTCTAATCCTTTCCACTACGGAAGGAAAAACATGACTGCAGTGTGTTGTTGACTTGTTATAGGTGATGAAATCAATTCTGTCTTGTGGCTGGTGTGCAGAGCTTTCTACTGTTCAAATACTGAGTATACCACAGTTTTGTGAGATGTGTTCTGAAAAACCCAATAATCCGAGAGCACGGACTAAATAGTGTTCCTATGTGACCTCCTGTGCTTTTTGCATGAAGTGCAAGTGTGGTGTCTCACTTGTTTCCAGTGGCTCCAGTCGCTGTGACTGCAGTCAGTGGCCAAGAAAGAATGAGAAAGGATGTAGAGATTAGTAAGTTGAGGTTCATGTCTGTAAGACTGAAAAGTTCAAAGCAGAGCTTTAATGGGTTGGCAACATGTTGTGCACAGTTAAATAATCCCTGCTAAATTTATGTAGTCAGTAAATATTGTACTTGAGCCCTTACAAAATATTCAAGGGAGTGCTCCTTGCTCAGAGTTCTTGCAGGGAAAGAACATTCAGGGCTGATGCTGGGCTTGCTTTGAAAAAGAGCCAACCAGACTGCTTCCTGCCTTTGGCTTGGGGGACAATATCTGTCTTGGCTGCCAGCCCTTAAAGATTTACCTTTGTTCACTGTTCTTTCTTTCCTCACTCATTTGAGTGCTCTGCTGGTTAATTATTCTTGTGCAGAAAACTTGTTAGAATGCAACAAATAGCAAAGGGGTATCTGAGGTGCTGGATTGGACCTTATTCTTAGTATAAGAATATTCTTTAGTATAATTCTCCAATTCAAGGATTAAAGACTCAAGTCTAGCTCAGTTAAGACCACAGTTGTGTGAAACAGGAGCTCAGCGCAGTGTCCGTGTTCGCTCCTCGAGGCAGGAGCTGTGAGATGCAGTTGGCACCTGAGTGCAGCATGTTGCAAATGGCACTCTGGAGGGCTGTGGTGAAAGCTGGCTCAAGCTGCTGGGCTGAAGGGACTGTGCTTTTGCAGCCTTGGAGGAGGAACGTTCCTGGGCCTGTGCTGTTTGCTCACCGGCTGCGAGACGTTTGAAGAAGCGCTGGAAATGGCCGCGAAAGGAGACAGCACCAACGTGGATAAGCTGGTGAAAGACATCTATGGAGGAGACTACGAGCGCTTCAGCCTTCAGGGATCTGCTGTGGCCTCAAGGTGGGTGTTAACTGGGCTGGCTGTAAGCAGTCCTTTGGGAAACTGCCTGTGCATGCTAAACTGAGTGCATCATCCCTGGACTATGCACTGGGTTCGTGTGGAAATGTCACTCCGTGTGTCATGGGGTTTGTCCTTCGATCTCTCTTCTACTTCTTGCTCTTTTTTTTTTTTTTTTAAACAGGTGTGAGTAATGCCTGATACAGTTTGCTTCCATTTAAATTACAGTTATTTTGGAAGTGTCCTTATTCATTGTTCTGCCTTTCTAATGAGATCCCTTTTCACATTTTAAATCTGTCACAGATGAATGGTTATCAAATCCAAAGCAAAGCTTGCTAAATGATAAAATTTTAAAGGCTTTTATCACTTCTGAATATCTCGAGTTAAAAGACATGATCTTCCTCACACAGCTTTGGTCATATGATGAGTAAAGAAAAGAGAGATTCCATCAGTAAAGAGGACTTGGCCAGAGCTACTTTGGTCACCATCACCAACAACATAGGTTCTATTGCTCGCATGTGTGCACTGAATGAGGTAAGTTACTTACCATGAGCTTAAAACCTTTACAAACAGCATAGTGAGATGATCAGGATGCAAAAATGCAAATTGCTGACATAGTAGATGTGTCACTGGCCTTGGTAAATATGCATATATTTAATGTCATGTCATACCTCTTGTGGCTTGTTATGCGCATGCTTTGATGCAAAGTGTCAGGCTGTTCAAGCTTCAAAGCTACGGAAGAGGGGAGAAAAATTGTCTATAAAGATCTCTTTGAGGCATTGACTTTCAGCCTGGAGTGTTCACTTGTTCTCAAACTGTAATACACAGATATTGACATGTTTTTAATATTAATTATTACTCTGTTACTTTGTAGTTATTTATAGGTTTCACTGTAGCAAGATAGAATTTATTTTGAATAATATTTTGCTTAGATTATTTCCACAGCAGGATGGGTTCAAATTGTGTATTGTGTTAAATGTTTGGATAGATGCAATTTCCATTGCATTGTGTCAGAAAAAAGAAAAATGCAGTTCATTTCCTTCCTGAGACTCCTATCAGATGCTTATTACATTCTTTTCATTAGGCATGATAAGTAGGGATGGGTTGTTCCATCCATACCCTACAGCTTCCAGCAGTTAAAAAAACCCAAAAACAAACACAAACCCCACCACAAACCCAAACATTCAGGCCCTTGCTTTTATCTGCAGATTTCATCCTTTACCATTATGTGGTGACTAATACCTTTCAGCTGCTCTTAGCAGATCATAAATGTATATAATTTTTTTAATACATAGGTGTTTTAGCCACACAGTATTCTGTTGGTAGAAAAAATTGCTGCCACTTTTATATTTTTAATCAACAACACACAGAACCAGAAAAATGGAACAAAACAAACCCAAGGAACTCACCAAACTGCCATCTAATCACTTTATTGGGTCCTATTTAGCTTATGGCTTTATCAGAAATAGTAAATAATTAATCATTAGTGCTTTTTGTGGGTGTGGGTTTTGATTTGATTTTTAATCAACCTTTGATTCCTCTTCCTCTTGGTCTGTCCAAGACAAAAGGTCCTAATACTTAGTCTCCTTACCTAAAAAAGAGAAGATGCTCTTTTATGCACTGCTTAGTTTTGTCTTTTTAATCAAAAGATATGGTTGTAATTTTAATATTGAAATATCAGATCTTCATATGACATTCAGAGTGTCGTTGCTCAATGAATTTATGTGATGACATATGGATAGATTTTGTGTTCAGAGCTCCTTTACTAACAGTTCATAGTATTTCATTTTTATGAGCATGGAACTAATTTCTAAGAAATCATCAACAGTCCCTCCACGGTATCACCTTAAAAGCGGAGCCCATCAGGCCTATCAGTGGAGCCTATTAGGAGCCTATGATTGTGTCTGCATAATCAAGTGTCTTTGTCTTTCCCCCTTTCAGTTGTGTCATTTCACTTTTTAAATTTGAACTTCATCTGACATTTTTTCCTCAGTCACATTATATAAGTCTCTTCAGCACTGCTATGCTCTTAATTTTTCATTTTATTTCGATTTTGTATGCCATTATTATGTTTTTTTGCTCATATTCCTCTCTAGAGGACCTGATCAGCACAAGTTGCAGTATGTATGCCCCTATCAAATGCCACTGATAACCTTCCTTCATTGTGAAAAGTGGCTGCAGACTTACTTTTTTTTTCTTGGCAATGCGACTCTTTCGGTCAGGATGATTCTCTTTCAGCTTTCTCTTTGCTTTCAGCTTCTTTACAGTGTTGCCTTGTGGCATGGAGTTCAAGCAGCATTGTACAGGGCTATCAAAGCATGGAGAGTTGCAGCAGGGAACCACAGAGGAGGAGACAGGCTGCTAATGAAACTGATGCTTCTGAGTCACTCTGAAAAAGTTCCTACCATCTTTTTTTCTGGGGGCAGGCCTCTTAAAAACTGATGTGATCCATAGAATTTGGTGGAGGAATGTGAATTGGTGTGTTAAATATTCTTCATTTCATGGTGTCAAAGCAAAATTTCTCCAACACCTGAAGTAAATGATTTTGTAGTGTTAAAGAATGAAAACTTCATTTAGTTGCTTTATGTACTATTAAAAAGAAAAACATGCAGTATCATTTCAAGCAAGCTAATCTTCAGATAGCTTGCTCTTGGAGAAAAAAATTAATGCTATCACTCTGCTAAATAATCTAGAAACCTAAATTGCCTTTGGGAAACATGGCTCTGACTTACAGCAAGCCTGATAAATCAAATCCTCAAATAAGAGCTAAATAAACAGTTGAATATGATATTCTTTTGTGGACCTTGTATGTATTAGATTAGAGTTAAGGTAAAGCTCACTTTTAGGTTGACAGAATCAATTTATGCCCCGAAGCATGACTTTTGATAAGTTTTTCCCAATGATTGCAGCTTTAATATTGGGTTGAAAATGACTTGCATATGTGCAGGAAAAAAATGAGGCTGGGGAATAAATGAAATATTCTGTCTGCAAAACTTCAAAGCAAATTTGCTTGCACAAAGTTGGCAATGGGGTAGAAAAATTCCATAGTCTGGAACCATTTGGCCACAAACCCTTTGAAATGGCCTGTCCTAAGCACAGCAGAACTGCATAAAAGAAACTGATCTCCTGGTTTATACTTTTCTGACTCACAGAACATGTAAGTTTGCACTGAACAAGCTGTCTTGCAAAAATATGTGCAGGTTTTTTATTGTGTTATTGATATAGATTTCCCTATTCAATTATATTGGTAAATAATGTGAATATGCTATATTAAAGCTATACTATAGCTTTCTGCTGCAGGGTAGTTGAACAATTTAACAAGACCCCACAGAGTGAAAGAGTGCATGTCTTTTCCAGGTTTAAAAGTAAATTGAGAAGACTTCCTTAAGAGTAGCATTTCAGCTTCTGAAAAACGCTAAACTTGTTTTTAGTTCAGATCAAAAATTTAGGAAAGTTTATATTATTAATAGAGTTTTTCACCTTGTCAACTCAAGGAACGTTTGAAAAAGAATTGAAATTTGCATGTTGGTCTACACTGTTATTCTAGTAGATATTACTAATACCTTTAGATTCAAAATTTGCAGTAATTTTTATACTCTGTGTTAGGGATTGCTTCTGGTAACAGTAGCTTTGTTTTTATATTCAGAAAAAAATCATATGGATGTGAAATTGAAATGTAGATTCTAATCAGTTTTATGCTATGGCATTACAGGAAATTAATTACTTGCATATTTGTCCCTCCTTTGTCTGAAGTTGCTTCAGAGACAAAACTGCCTTATCCAAGGATGCAGGGTGCTCTTGGCCATGTTCCCTAGCAGCATTTTGAAATTTGAGAAGTTCTTATTTTCATTCATAACTTCCTGAGTGTGAATGCATGCTGATGTGACTGCAGAGTCTGAGGAGATGGGTGACTGAAGGAAATGATTTCAGTGGAGTTGGTGTTGCTGTGTTTGGTGTGAGGGCAGTCGGGGCTGTCCCTGGCACACGGTGAACGAGCTCCGGTGTCTGGGGATCGTCTCTGCAGCACTGGGTGCTCAGTAGGATGTCCCCTGGGCTGTGACACAGGCACGGCCCTGGACATGGCACAGCTGTGGCTGTAGCACAGGAATTGCTGCAGAGCCAAGTGTTGGGCTTTGTAGAGCTGGATCAAAGTGGAGGGATAACCCTTGCTAATTCTAGTCCCTGTGCAGCCTTGCTGGCAAACTTCTGCAGAAGACTCTTGAAGATGCATTCCTAGGGCTCCTCAGGACTCCTGTAAAAGGTTTCTTCTCCAGGATGTGGCCTCTCACTGAATCTTCTAGACCAAGTCTAGTGTCTGCTGAACACCATCTGGTACACCAGTGCAAAATGCAAGTGCAGTTTTGTGCACAACAGGCAGAACTGGGCTTGGTAAGATAGTTAGGGGCATTGTTTAAACACCACACAGAGCCACTGCTTGCTGCAGCAACAGGCAGAACTGGGCTTGGTAAGATAGTTAGGGGCATTGTTTAAACAGAGAGCCACTGCTTGCTGCAGTGGTGTACATACAAATAAGGATGGTCTGTGGCTTTCTCGTTGGCAGCTAAGTGCTGATGGTTCAAAAAATCTTAATTTCCTGTGAAAACTGAGTTCAAATGAGCTTTGAAACAAAGGAATGCCATACATATCAAGTATTACTATGTTAGCCCCATTTAACTTGCTTTTTGAAAATGGAGTCACAGTCCTGATAATAGATAATGAAAGATGCTCCTTCTCATCTCAAACATAATCCTTCTCAGATACCCTTCAGAGGTTCTCCATCTGGACTTAATAATCACAATGATCTCTGGAAAGTTGCTTCATTTAACATGCAAGGAGGAAAGATGTTTTCAGAGCATCCATATGCAATTAAAGAAACCAAACACCACCACCAAAACACTCATAATCTGAGTCATGTTGGGAAGGTTGTGACATTTATTCAATATTTTAAACAAATATTGGTAATCTATGATAATAGCCTCTCATGTTCTTTGAAATAAAGCTCTGCACCTCCCTGCTCTTGCAATGTCTCTACTTAGCGGCCACTAGCTGCAATAGTTTTTCACTTTTCAGTTTGAAGTATTTAAATGTAACCTAAAATTCCAATTTAACTTTGTAGTAGAGGCTAGTACCTCTGCCTAGTAGAGGTACATGTTAAATGAGTCAAATTATGTAGCTGAATATAATTTTTCTGGTATGTTTTTCAAATTCAATTTTACAGAATATCGACAAAGTGGTGTTTGTTGGCAACTTTCTCAGAATTAATATGATTTCTATGAAGGTGCTAGCATATGCTATGGATTATTGGTCCAAGGGACAGCTAAAAGCTCTGTTTTTGGAACATGAGGTAAGGAAATATGTGTTGAACTTCCACTTGTAAGTACAAAATTCTTGTAGTTCTTTTTTTGGTGAACTTGAAAGGGGAGAAATGCCATTGCTTTGAATTGAATGCACAAGCCAAGTTCTGCATAAGTGCTATTTAGTTTACAAATTCATTTGAAAACACTACTTGTAACTTCTTGGTTTGTTCACTAATCTTGTGATATGTGTTGTTAAACATTGCCCATTTCTCATATTTGCTTTCTGAACCTAATAGCAACAATGTTCATTTGTGTGGGCTGGTATAAGGGAATCTCGAGTATAATTCATTTTTGTAAGCATAATTTTGAGGTGACTACCAGATGGACAGATCCATAATGGAAACTGCCCTGCCTCAGTACAGTATCAGTATTGTGGTTTTGCAAATTTTTTTTTCATAATTTTGGAGAACTATGTAAGACTTTTTCCAGTATCAGGCCCTTTCTTCTACCTAAGGATGATCTTACTAAATCATATTTTAGATAGAGCAAATTTTTGGCATGCCTGACATGCTTTTATTTGCCTTAACAGAACTGAAAACTTTGTGTTCGTGTTATGTCTTGTTTTGGAATTTGATTGGTTTTGGTTTTCTTTTGCCTTTGTTCAAAGGGTTATTTTGGAGCTGTTGGGGCTCTTCTAGAAATGCTTAAAATGACAGATGATCAGTGATGAAGCTGTCTGAAGAGATTCCTACCACAGATGCTGCTGGGTAAGAGTGAAAGCCACTGCAAGAATGGAAATGAAGCCATTATGGTAGTTCTACCTGCTGGATTTGTAAATAATTTAAAATCCTTTTAGCTGATCTTTAATTTCTGGGTTTTGACCTTATACTTCAGAATTCATACTGGGAATTATGAGATTTTTTTTCTGTACACTGTATTTTATAGGGGAAATATGTGCAAAGTGGCCAAACATACAGATTTTATGGATTTATTTTAAAAAATGGATACTGTTTAATGTAGGACCTGTGATATGAGGCATCTGCTTTTCTTCTGGGGTTTACTGATTAGTGTGGTAATTTTAACTTCATTTAGTAATCACTCTAGGAGATTTTTTTATCTTATTTTCATGACGTTTCATGATTTGTTCTTGGTTTCAAATGAAACTACAAAGCTGATGCATTTTACTGTGAATATTAGTCATTGATTTTTTTGCCTTTCCTTTCCTCATTAGATGAGATACTTTACATCTCTCTGCCCACCCCACTCCCCCCCAAAAAAAATTTGCAAATCATTCTGTGGCTAAATGCATTTCTTCAAAGGACTGTGAGGAAGCTTCATAATAGCAGGGGGTTTAAGATTGTAATTTTTCAGTGGCCATGGATTACAACAGGAAGAGACTGCCAACTGGTTTTGCAGGGCTGATTCTTCTTTATAATAAAAAAAATTAAAGAAGATGTGAACTAAATTTGAATTATTCAATTGACACTAAAATGAAAATCTGTTTCTGATTAAAACTTTTGATCAACATGAAGAGTTCTGTAGTAAAGATGTTATTCACACTTGGTATTAGATGGTAAAGGGAGACTGTCTTCAGTTATTTTTCTGTAGTCTGCAAGTTTTAACTTGTTCTCAATTGAAAACAACTGATAACAGCATTATTAAAAGCCCAGTTACTAAAATTAGAAAAATACTGACTAAAGTATTTTCTGCTTTTAAACTAGTGTTAACTTCCTGTCCAGGACAGTAAAATTTGGGTGTTTATTCAAAGACAGTATTTTCTACCTTTTCAGACTTGTGAACCTCTAGATTTGTTTTCCCAAGTTGAACTGAGATCCCTTTGAAATCCATGTATTTAGGTTGCTTAGTCTCCTTAGACACCTTGAGGGCTCACAAATGAGAGACTGAAAAGCAATTCATAAATTATTTTGTCTTGCAGGACTGTATGTGATGTCACATAATGTAAATGACTCATCAGAGGGACAGTATAGAATTCAGTATATTTTTGGAGGGGGTATATTTCACTTTTTTAAGTCATTAACTTACTTATCTCCCAAATGTTGAAAGATGGTAATATTAACTGAAGTGTGAACTTGTGTGATGGAAATAAAGACCACTACTGTTTTGACAGTTTCAATGTATCTGTGGAATTAATTTCTTGAAAGCAATGATGTGACATACATAACACTTTTTTTTGTGACATACATGGCTACTTACTTCCATGACAATAGTTTGGTTCTTGACATGTTTTTACTCTTCATAACAAGGCTTTAGTCCTTGAAACCTTTTGCCTGCTTGAAATTGACTTTAAAGGGCTGTAAACAAAAATATGAGATAACATTAGCATGTTGAAATTGATATTTTCTGTAATATTGAGCTTGAGATAAATGCAGATGGCTCTGCTTAGTGCCTCTATTTTTCAATAAAGAAAAAAACCAAACTTTAAGGTTATTGGCTAAATTTTGCCTTCAAATAAAGATTCACTTGTACACTGTTTTGGTTTTCTAAGGAAAACTTCAGAATGTTGAGAGCTAACTGTGCTTCTTATGATCGCCAGTAGAGGGGAGCCCGACATCAGCCATGAAACTGCTGGTTTCAGAGCAAGATCTTGTCTTTCTCTCCATTTTCTGTTTTTGAAGGGAATTTGACATGGGAATGTCTGTCACTTAGGTGTTCTTGCGTTCTTCACATTTGGAATTGTGAAGGAAGAATATAATGTTAAGTAAACAAATATGAAAAACCTGCTGTTCTTTTAAGATTAAAATCCTCTCCTTGTCAAAAAAACAAAAAGAATTCAAACAAAAAAACCCAAACAACAACAACAACAACAACAACAACAAAAAACCCCAACAACAACAAAAAACCCCAACAACAACAAAAAACCCCAACAACAACAAAAAACCCCAACAACAACAAAAAACCCCAACAACAACAAAAAACCCCAACAACAACAAAAACCAAACAAAACAAAAAAAAACTCCCAAAACCCAAAAAACCCACTTGCATTGAAAAAAAATTATATCAAGCCATTCAGAGAAATATATAAGGGCTTTAAATTCACAAATTGAGGGCTGTATGGTTAAAGAAGAAAAGCACAATCATGGTAGCCCTGAAGTTAGCCCTAAGATTCTAGGGACTGTCAGCTAAGTTGGTCACAGTTCTAAGAGAAACACAAAATAAAACTTTACCTTAAAAATGCTGATTTGAAATTTAAAATGTTTACTAGGTAATTTTCTATAGTTAAAAGAATGAGAAAAATACTCTGAATTGTATATTACATAAATGAGCACTCCTGGTTGGGAAAAATGTTAGCAGACTTTAACTAGGATAGAGAGTTGTGGAAAGTCACAAAGTAGGAAAAACTAGAGGAAAGTGACACTGTGTGACACTGTATATTCAATTCTTCCCTTCCTGAGGGAGAAAAGCCTTAATTTCTTTGTTGACTTGAAATCTACAATTGACTACTTTTTCCTGTTTCCCCATCAGTACCATCAAATGAATCTGCTAATACTGTAACTTGCTTCTTTACCTTCAGACTTTGCCTGCCTCCACTAATCCCAGCCCTTGGTTTCCTCCTCCATGTCCCCCTTCTGTAATTAATGTATTGGATAAATGACAGTGTGGTTGATTTCTGGCACTGTTACAATATTTTTGCCATAGGGGAGTACTTTGGGGCATTTCTGAGAGCATTGGTGTTGCCTTGAATTTTTCTGCTTGTGTTTGGTATCCAGTTGTTGTCTACAGTCAGCTGGTGGAAGGGGTCCCCAAGGTGCCCCACTTCATCAGTCATCCAGAGCTATCTAAAGAGTCTGAAAACATTCTTGCTCAACTACACAGATAAACCTCTACTATAACTGGTACAAACTGGAAGTTTGTGCAAGCAAAGTTCAACTCCAGCACTATCCAAGAGTATTACTGAGAACCTAGAGATATCCAGATTGTCATGGCCTATGCTACTTCTGCACTGGAATATTTGTTCTTGAATCACATGCTACTCTCTTCATTCTCTCCCCACCACCACCAAGACAGCCCAATTTTAAATGGTTTTGACAAAAAGTCTAATTACATCCCCTAGGAAGAAGGGTCTGCGTCCTAAAGTAAAATTTTTGGACTAAAGTACTGAGGGAAAATCCCTAGTGCTGGATGAAGAGTGAGAAACAGCTAAGAGTATTTACTTTATCAGATTTGATAGAGAAGGCTAGCATGGGGTGCATGGGGGCAGTACAAGAATCTGACTTCTAGGACAAGTAGGGTGCTTGCAGTTCATTCCAACCTCAGCAAAGCTGTCCTGGTGTTTCACTGTTATCAGCACTTCTGTTCCCATTAGACTGTCACAAGATACTTGCAAGTGATTTTTGGCAGGACACAGCAGAACTTTAGAGATGGGAGAACCATATGGGGTTGAACTGATGACAAAATAAACATCCATGATTGTTTCCAGTCGAATGAGGAGTTCTACTGGGTTCTGTTTTTAAAGTACAAGGTGTCTTTGAATTTGGAATTAAATGAAACACAGGCTATGAAAAAGACCACAGTCTCTTTTGTGTCTTGGTACCTGGAATGAAGGTGGGTAAACAACATGAAATGGCATCGTGTTTTACTTAAAACAATGTGTCATTCCCTGGTCTTAAGTGGTTTTGCTTATTTTGTTGTCATGATCAGGTCACTTCCACCTTCAGAAGTGTCTTTCCAAGTTGACAACTTTGTCATTTTCCAGGTTTTTGAGTGGGCGACCCATTAATTTCTTTTCAAACTTAAAAGTTTGTGTGAATCTGGGCATTTAATACAAAGCAGAAGTTGCCCTTTAGCAAATGCTGAGGTACCCAAGCACCATTAATTTCTTTTCAAACTTAAAAGTTTGTGTGAATCTGGGCATTTAATACAAAGCAGCAGAAGTTGCCCTTTAGCAAATGATGAGGTACCCAAGCAGCCTTGGCAGTGCATGTACAGAGTAGAGTTTGCCCCGTTACCAAGATTTCCATTTATGCCCACCCGTGAAGTTGTGGTCTCAGCTAACCATGTTACCACTTTCTCATATAATATGTTAGGATTTTTTTCCAAAATGGTGTGCATTTTTGGGTTTAAATCTTTTGTGAGATGAACTTTTTTTTGCAAGGGAATGCACATTTTCTGTTGCATCCTCGAAAGCATCAGGGAGCAATGCTTGGAGCAAGAAGGTCTGATCATGGGCAGACACTGGTTTGATAATGCATTTTGTCACAACAGACATATCAGTGCTTCAAGCAACAAGGTGGTGTGGCCACTGGTGTGCTGTGACTTGGTCAGGGGATTTGTTTTGCATTAATATCTTAACAAATTGCACAAAAATGAAACAGGTGGTCTCAGCTTGCAGGAGTTTCTAATGCAGATGCTAGGTTAGGTGGAAGTGGAAATACCCGTGTTTTAGTAAAGATGAAGAAATTAGTATCTCAAGCCCATAGGAAAGATGCTGACCAAAATGCTTTCCTGCAAGCTTTCAGAACAGCTGCATCAGTTAGGAGACTGCAATGGAAATATTCTCATGTAAGGCAGCAAACCATTACCAAGCTGTAGATGTACACTGAGCTGGGATAGTGGTGTTATCCACATCTGCCCCCCTGTCCTCCCACTGGCTGGACAGGCTGACTGTCAGCAGGAGGCAAAGGGGGCAGCACAGCCAAGGTGGTCTGTGAACATCTGTTTTGTGAAATGCAGTGGTGTAGTGTGGGCAAGACAGTTGAAGCTAGGAGAGGCTTCTCTGAAAAGATTGGATAGGCTTCACCTGGAGATAAAACCTTACTATTGCTATTGATTTGAACAGTGAGAACACTCTCTTATTTTGAAAATTGCTTTTACTCTTTTTATATTTTAAAAATTACCTGTGAAATAATGCATATTAATTAAAAAACCCTAAACAAATTAATTTAGCATTTTCACAGGTGGCTGGCTAAATGAATCGCAAAATGCTGAATGTACTTAAAAAAATTGAGTTCCTTTTAGTACAATTGTTTTGTTTTTTGAGCAACCTCACCCCTACTGCTATTTGAATAAGTAAACAAAAACATGCTGTTCCTATGTCCTAAGCATGGAGCATGCTGTTACCCAGCTAGCTTTCAGCATATTGCACTTGGCTAGAAAAGGCTGTGCACAGAAAAATCCAGAAGTATTTACAATATAAGCCAAAACCACTCCCAAATTCCCAGTGTTTGTCACTTCTGTTTTAGCTTAGAAAATAAATTTTCTGTTAAATTATAGGAGGTTTGTAGACATCTCTCCAGCAGGTTTGCCTGTGCAGTATAGTGGCCTTGTATTGGTTTGCCTCTCATAAAGGTGAAAAGCAGTGCAAGGAAAGCTAAAGCTGCTTCCTGATGGTGGCTGCAGGCTGACCTGTAACACACTTCACACCTGCTCATTTACACCTAGGGCAGAAAGCATTCAGGAACTAAATTTCTCTCCACTCCTTGCTTTTATCACATAAGAAATTGTATTTAAAAAAATAAGCAGAAAAGGCACCAAACCCTGCAGACTAATTCACCTTTTATTTATTGGAGAAATCATAGAGGTCAGTTTAGTTTTAGTCAGGAAGACTTCTTTTTTCAATTTCTAATATTTTCCTCCTTAGTTTGGAGCTTGATTTTTTTTTAAGGTGCCATGCAACATATCTCTCTGTTCCAGCTCTCCTACCAGAAAGGCAATTATAAAAGTGCCTTTGTGAGGTTTTTGTAAACATCTGGTTCCCAGCATTATGTGAATTAGCTTAAAGTTTCATTTTATGTACATTACTGTAAAATTCTAAGACACCAACTGTGGCATGATAAGGCCCTTGATCAGGCTGGGAGCAGAAGAGCTGTTCCTGATACTGCTCTGGAGGCCATTGACTATGGGTGTGAGACCCTGTTTGTCCTGTGTGTGGAGATTATGCAATTAAAATATCTTTATTCACAAAAGTATAAGAACTGGCTCTTCCTTTTCTAGCCTCCTGCCTTACAGACCCACTGAAGGAGAGAAGGTAATTTAGAGTCAGTTCCCTTTCAGTCCCTGACCATTCCACTTCCCCTGCTGTGCTAGAAAGCAGTGGTGTATGACTGGAAACTCAGAAAAGGGAAATTTGGGACACAAAAAAAAAGGCAGAAGAGCAGAGAACTTTTTTAAAACACAAACAAGAAAACACTGTACTAAAATATGATTCAGGCTTGAATCAGAAATGTGTCGATGAAGTTTGTGTCAGCAGTTCCAAAGTCAGCAGCCCTGGCTGGAGAGCAGGGAGGTGGTGTGGAATGCTGCTGCCCTGTGCGAGAGGGAGCAGAGCCCTGGGGACAGGATGGATTTCAGTGGCTGATACTGAAATGCAAGGCCATGGATAATCAATATTTGGCTTCTCAGAGCAGATAGTTTCTTTGAGTTAGTTCTGTCTGTACATGCATAACTCACAAAGAAAAAAGCAAATGATTGGAGGAAAAAATTGTTGTACCAAGCACAGGTGGAAAAAAATTTTCTCTAGGATTCTGTGTTGCATAAGTGTCCCTGGAACTAATCTGGTACATCTCCAAATAAAACAGAAGTCTTTGATGCTTGTAACTTTCTGCGTGGAATGACAATAGTTTGTGTTTGTTAACTCTGTAAATATTTGCTGTAGATACTATCAATGGGAATATTTTATTTAAAGTAATGCATTAAAGTTTAAACCAAAGAAACTTCTCCCTCAGCCTGTGAACACAACAAATACAACAAATAGGTAGTAAAGACTGAATTGAAAATAGTCCTAGGTGTTAAGCTGTGTATTTTACAGGTGAACTGGAGCAAAAACCTGTCCAGAGGTACAGCATACCCCAGGCTGGGTATATGAGAAACTCTCTCTGAAAGCCCCAGCAGCAGCAAACACCAGCCAGAGTTTTGTTTGTGGTGCAGAAAATTCTTGCCAAAGGACTCGTTTGCTGTGTTGTGGAGGTGTGAAGAATTGGTGGTGGGGTACCATCTTCTTTTACTTGGTTTTGTGTGCTGATTTGGTGAACAGGGTCAAGACCACCTGCACTGCCTTCAGGCCTTGCTCCCCAATTCACCTTTCTTTAGCTTGTGCGTTTCCCTGAGAGCTGCTACAGGCAAGGGTGTTGATGATGAGCAGGACAAGCTGCCAACCCAATTTCTTCTGAGAGCACAGCAAACCATACTTGTCACCCAGAAGAACAAAAACATAATGCTCTAAAAAGTTGTAGAATGAAGGAAATGGTTAGGTCTCCTCAGACTGGAGACATTACAGCCTATATTTGGTGTCAGATTCCTGTGGATTGAAGTAGCCCAAGCTTCTGGTGAATATGGAAGAAAAACTGGAATAGCTGTGCAAGGGCTTGCTTCCAAGTAAGACTAATTCAAATTTATTACTCCCATGCTGTGAAAAATTTCAATGTCTAATTAAGTTTTTCTTCTGATGGGAAATTTCAAAATGTCTACATTTCATTTCACTTTCTCCACCAAAATAAAGCCTGCTAGCAAGGAAACCTAGCAGGCTGCCAAGAGCAAGTCATTTGAAATAGAAGGGGTTTTTTAAAAGCTCCTGCATTTCTACAGCCAAATTTTGTTAAATTATGTTTCCATAGGACATTTTTAGTGATGAATCTGTGTTTTCCAGTGAAAAATTATTGCACTTGCTAGCTGGAATGCAGATCTTTGTAAAATACGTGCATATAAATGTGTCCAGAAATCTTACAGTGTGTGCTTGGAGCAAGGACTTCGTGACATGTGGATAAAGAGTAGCAAGGCAGAAGACTTGAAATGTGGAAGTTTGTAATCAGTAAAAGGAGATTAATCATCCTCTTGTTCAACCAATATTCAGTATTGATCTGCCTATGCTTATTTCATATCGAGAAAGAGAGGATGCTTCTGCCAAAATTTCCCAATATTCTGAAGATGATGCAGTCTGTAGGTAGCAAGACTACCCTCATCTAAGTTAGAGTGTCATTAGAAACTGCCTGGTTCCAAATGCAGCTTTTGGTCTGATGCCGAATGATAGTCTTGTGTTCAGAAACTGCCAGTGTCCATGAAAAGTGGGGAGAATATTACATACCCTCTTTTTTCTATCCCAGGCTACATATGTGACTTACACAACCACATATTTTTAGGAATTCATCAGAGTCTTTTGATCCCTTGCTAAAATCTTGTGTGTCAGCAAGAAACAGAGCTCGCCTTCACCTCCAGAAAGGAGCCTCAGCTCTCAAGTGGTGGGTACTCTGCCTTCTTGCCTTGGAGTTGGCAAATTTTGGACTACAGACACAGAGAGGGGGCTGAAGGACTTGTAGTTTCCCCAGTCTTTGGCTTAATTTTTTAGAGATGCCAGGGAAGCTGGGTTCCTTCGGCTGTAGAATGCCAAAGGTTGTAGATCCAAATGTTAGTGAACAGGTCTGGAAATGTTCCTCTGAGCACAATGTTGCAGCATGTCCCTGTACAGTTGGCTGGCTGATTGGCTCCCAGGGAGATGGGAGAGGAGGGCAGTGAAGGAGGGTAGTGAGGTTTTCAGTTTCCAACAGGTATTTGTATATAAAGGTTCAAATTAAGAACATTCATTGTGTAGGAAGGCCATTCATCCACTGTTCCATGACACCTAACCATTCTCCAAACTACAAAAGCTTTTATTTTACCTGTTGAATTCTATGCTATTATACTTTATTTTTGTGGTTTGCAAAGTGTGAAAGAGTGTAAAGGAATTACTCTTGTTTGCACAGGAACCAAACCAAAACAAGCCCTTGCCCAACCATGTTTTCTTTGCCTGGTTAAGCACTGCAGGCGAGGGCGTGTGCTCCTTTCCTATCACCATTCTAGAGATAAGTTCTAGAGAAAGCTACATTCATAGTCTTGCAATTTCGGAAGGATTAGGGCCATTTTTTGTGACTGCTTTTGTGTTGCCTGCTTATTTATGTGGTGTCAGCAGTTGAAACTTGCATGAGAAAAATTAGTAACAAAAGGAAGCCTGTTGTGAATGTGTAAACGTGCGTGTAACCCAAACCCTGGTATTTCTATTAGTGTCAGGGTCTTGATCCAAGAACCAAATGAAGTCATGCATTTTGATTTGGTGATATCTAGCTTCTGACACTTCAGTGCTTAAAATGAATTTATATAAAAAATTAATTAGCACAGAAGTGTTGTAAAGTTGTTGGTGTAGCGCCAAGGGCAGGTCAGCAGAGTGTGAGTGGTTTTTCTGCCTGTGTGAGTTTCCCTGGCACGTACAATGCACAATGTGTTGTAGTGCTCTGACAATATCCTTTCCACACCACAGAGAAGCATTATCTGTTGTCGAGCCAGATGTCAAAATGTCAGTAGCCAATACAGATAACCACTGTTGTTCCCACTGCTGATGGAGAGTTGTCATAGAGGTGCTGCCAACCAGACTTGCAGAGGAAGTTCACTGCAATGTTGGGATCCCCAGGCTCTTAACCAGCAGCTTATGCCCAGACCTTCTTGTTCAGAATTTTGTCTTGCAGTGCTAAGCAGTTCAAATAAAGTCTGCTGCAAATATGTTACCAGGGTATTTGGCAAAGGAAATCTTCCAACATGAAGCACAGTTTAATACGGGTAAGATTAAAAATATTTCCAAAATATTAAATAACCATAAAGAACCAATTTTTTTGGGGGGGGGGGGGGGGAAGAAAATAAAAAACTCAATAAGAAAGTAAGAGCTGCACTTTTTTTGTTCACAGATAAGTTTTTATCATTCACATGCATGGTGGGGAAAACCTAGCCCCTTTTCTCTCGGACTGCTGTGGGCCATATGCCCCAGGAGGTACTAGGGAAGATGTGCATAGGTGGTGTGCAGCTCCATGCCACAGTGTGCAGAAGGAGGGGAAAGATCAGTCTCCTGGCTCTCTTGTGCTGCTGTATGGCACAGAGAAGCTCTAGAGTCACCTAGAAATGGAAGTCTTTTCCAATTAATATCTGCCCTGAAGCTTACCCAAATCACGTATGCTTGAACTTATCCTGAAGACCAGCAGAGCAAACAGCTCCCTGCCACCCTCCCAGGGCTCTGCTTGCACACTCCTGGCAACTTTGCACTTGCTCTTCATAGCAGCACTGAAAGGCAGCAAGGTCCAAGGGAAAGACAAGGACCAAGCAACTCTTGTCTGGCAACAAGAAGGGTAAAAAAAGATCCCATTTTATCTTTGTTCTCATGGAAAGTGTCACAGGATGTTTAGTGTCCTTTCTGAGCAAAGACCTGCTGCTTTCCAGATCTTGCCCAAAAACACATGCAGTATTCAGCAGGCCACCTAGTTTATCTTTCTTGGATAAACAGAAGGCTGCTGGAATTTGAAACTTGTTCCAAGAGTCTAGGGTCCAAATCTGTGTGAGTCCTTCCCCCGGTCTGGGGTTTTGAACTGCTTTTGAAAATTTAAAAACTACCAAACAGCAGCATGATTCCTAATGGGCAGGAAGGACTGGTGTGTGTGACAGAGGACCATCCTTACGCACAAGTTCTGGTGTTATTTCCATTCTTGAATGTTTCCTGACTTTGGAACCGTTTAAAATAACTTATGAAAAGCCTGAGAGCACTGATCCACAAATCCCAGTACTGACTTTGCCTCGATGGGAAGAAAAAAAAAAATCCCTCTTAATGCGATGAAAGCTCCCGCGGCACTGCCGAGACGCACTTTTCCGTGCTGCTGAAGGTACCACGGAGGAGGGACTCGGGCTGCCTGCGATGAGCGCTTGACGGAGCCGGGCGAGGGGAGCGCTCGGGCGAGCCCCGCTGCGAGGAGGGGCAACCAGTCGGCCAGGTGGGCGACCGGGCAAACTGGGGCGGGGAGGGGGCTGAGCCGACACCGAGCCCTGCCTGTGCCGGGGCCGCGGTCACGGCAGCGCTGGGGGCGGCGCAGGGCCCGCGGAGCCACCGCCCCCGCGGGGAGCGCGCACGGGCGGCCGGGGCTGCTCTGGGCCGCAGCCCGCAGGTGGGTGTGGGGTGCGGGCGGCAGCAGCCGGGGCGACACAGCGGGGACACAGCGGGGACACACAGCGGGCAGCGGAGCGGGGCGGGCTGCGCGGCTCCCGGCGGTGCGGCTGCAGCCGAGCCGCTTTCGTGCCCTGCCTGTGTCGTGGAGCCTTAGAACTGCGGAAAGATTGAAAAATCAATTAAATGAATGTAAACCAGTGTTTAATGACGGGACTGTAGACACCTGCATATCTATCTGTCTATCTATCTAATCTATCTAATCTATCTATCTAATCTATCTATCTATTTATCTATCTATGTATCTATCTATCTGTCTATCTATCTATAATCTATCTATGTATCTATGCTGTTGGTTAGGTAAGATGCTGGTCAGGTAAACAGCGTTTAAGGCTAAACAGCGTTTCAAGTTGCTAGATGGCATGAGGAAGCTCGGGTATCTTTTATTTCAGTGGAACAAGCAGAACGAGTGTACCTGTTGCGAGGCAGGTGCGAGAGGCAGGGCTGCGCCTTGCCGCCGTCCCCGAGCGAGCGGACGCGCGGCTGTCACCGGGATGCCCGCGCACGGCTCTGTGTGTGTGTTTGTGTCTCTGTGTGTGTTTGTGCTTGTGTTTGTCTCTGTGCGTGTGTGTGTTTGTGTGTGTTCGTGTTTGTGCGTGTGAGCGGCTCCCCCAAGGGCTCCAAAACGCGAGGCACAGGCGGCTCCAGGGCGGGCTGCCGGGCTGCCCTCGGGCCTTCCGCAGGGCCTGATAGCTGTGGGAGCAGCTAATCACAGCGATCCGTATCCTGAACAGCCTGCCTGTTTCTTCTGGGATATTAACACAGTGTATTTCCAGGAGAATTCTTAGTCTCTTGTAGGACAACCAGGTGGGCAGTAATAGACTCGGGCTAAGTGCTATGTGTCTTGTAGGAAATTGTGTGTTCATACAGGCTGACTAAATTCAGGGAGTCTATTCAATTAAAAAAAGAAGCTAAAAGATAACAGTGAGTATTATCCTTATTTTGAACTTTCTGATAGTTTGCCACTCATGTATTGACCTGTTCTGTTTAATATCTCCACAGGTAAGTTATTTATTAGGTATTTGGATGGATTTGGGTTTTTATGATAACATTCTGACTGAAATGATTTCATTAAGTTAACAAGCTGGTTGGGACAGCTGAGTCTGTTTGTTGTTTTAAGTCCACTCCTACAATGGCAATGAGGAAACGTTTCTGTTAGTGCTGGGAAATTGGACGATAATATGAAACTTAATGAAGTGAAACAGGATTGCATTTTCCTCAGAGTGATTCTATTATGCCTCATTTAGGGCCATGTTATTGCTCACCTCAAATCATTAGCTGTTACTGTGGTTTTTTATTTTTGTTTTTAGTGCTATGAAGCTCATAATTTGTTCTTGTTTTATATTTTTTTCAGTTGCGTTGTATTTAATGTTTACTTTTCCATTTTTTGCAACAGTGTAACAGAAGCTGTATTTTAATGGAAGGTTTCTCTGGGCTTCCCTAAGGGGTTTCCACATTAATGCCTTTAAATTTCAATCATTAACTTTTGCCTTCACCTGAAGGTGGAAAGTGATGATGAAAAACAATATAGCGCAGTGTGTAATTTGATTTTACAAAGCTTTATCAGAATTGATTCAGCTGATATGTAAACAGGGGAAAACTCAGGAACTTTCTTTTTGCCCCAGCCTGCACGTTCACTTCAGCCTCAAGCTGTGCACCGTTCACCTGCCAGCTGCCTCGCTGCAGCTCAGGCTCGGCTCTGATGGGATTTGCTGAGCTGGTCCTTGTCCGCAGCTGTGAGGACGGGGACGAGGACACCCCCAGGGATCCCTTCCGGATCCATATTCCCAGGCCAAGGTCCAACAGACTGGGCACAGGGGGGGAAGATTTTTCAGATGCTTTGGTGCAAACACAATTGCTTCCTGAGGGAGAGATTTGGCATGTGTTTCCTGAGAGAACCGTGCTTGCGTAAGCCGCCCCCTGCCACCCTCTGAGCTGGACTAGCACAACCATTTGTGGGGCTCTTGGGGAGCTGCACTGGGGGCCTGCACTGGGTTCAAAAGCACCTTTTCTTCTTTTTTATTCATAACTTTTTACCCTGATCTCTCTGACTGTGTGGCTGCTGTGTCAAGGGCTGAGAAGGTGGCCTGAAAGGAAGGAACACATGGCAGGGAGCAGGAGGTAAGGGCTGGTTCTGCTGGTATCACTGCTGCTGAAAGAAGTTTGCTTATCAAACTGTGGTCAGAGGGGGATGATGACATGTGGTTATGGCAGTTGCCTGAAAAATGTAGCTGAATGCTCAGATATCTTAATGCAGTTGTGTGCACGTGCAGTTAGTTAACCGTATACATGAAGATCTGATTCTCTGTTTCTGTTGTAACTCTGAGTTTTCACCCAGTGATTTCACTTTCATGGTGTATAGCCATGTGTACAACTTAAGGATACATTCCCTGTACTATACTCTCTTGGAGTATATTCTATTTTTTCTGGAAAATAGACCTAGGCATCATAAGAGTATGAGTTTTATTAATCAGATTACATTTAGCTGGAATAGGTGAATGCCCAAAATTCTAAAAGGGAAGATTAAACCACCCATAAGAGGGTGCCTCTAATCCTAGAGAGCATAATTATTACATGCATGCACTATACTCTGTTTTACATTTACCTAAATTGTTAAATATACTTCTGAATGTAGTGTAGACCTGCTGTTAAATTATAATCATCAGAAGCAATTAGACAAATAGCACTGTTTTAAATTGATATGGTGAGACTAAGAAGTCAGTTTAATGTAAAATTTCCATAATCTACCATTTATTTTAATCTGGAAAACACTGGTTCTTCTGTGCATTGTTTTAGGACTTGTTTTCATTCCTACTTTACACAGTTTGTTTCTCTGTCATGATCCTATTGTAACCGGTAAGAAAACACAGCACATTGTCCATTTAGCAGGAGTGCATATTTAGAGGATGATGGTACATGTTCCTGTTCATAGAATTTGAAGGAGAAATTACATGCTATTAATGTCTTTATTCAACAGAGAAAAATAACCTTTTCCTTCCAACCTGAAACAAGAAACTTCATGGCATTGAAGAAAAATATCTTATCTTTTCTGTCCTGTGGTGGGTCACTACAGCTGCAGTTTGGATCGTCTTTGTAGTCTCCCATAGATTTAAAAAAGCAGATTAAAAGAAATAAAAATCTTAATTTTATAAATTTTTTCCTAAGAGGGTTTTCTTTACAGCAGCCTTATGAGAGCAAAATACCTATTTTATGAGCTATATTGTTGCCTGTGGTAATTGGCACACATTGGTGTGACTGTGAGCAGTAGAACTGCAAGCTAAGCTTGCCTGCAGGAGGTGGGCTCCCAGCCTGTGGGATGGAGACATTTGGAAAGGTGCAATTTTTAAAAACCAAAACTGAAGCTGTCCAAGCTGATCACTCTGTTTTTATTCACTGGAAATGAAGGTGCTTCCTATGGAGCTTATTGAACTGTTGTGTTCTCCTCTCTGGAAGCGTTCTGCACTTGCTGGGAGGTGGGAGAGCTGTTGCCAGTGGGGCAATGAGTCAGCTGCTCCGGGTGAAGACACCCAGGTGGAGACTCTCTTCTCCTGGATTGGATCCTTGTCTCTCTGCAGCTTGTAGGATGCTGGATATAACTGCATGCAGGGAAAGCTGTGATCTTCTAAGTTAGGAAATCTTTGGTGTTCAGGTCCCCCATCCTCCTGTGTTTGGAAGAAGCATTTTTCAGCACACCAGGGTGGGTGCTGCTCAGATGACACTTGTCTGGGACATGTGGCAGTAGAGAGGAGCCCACAGAAGTCAGGTACAGCCAGGAGGCACTTATCTTTCCTTACACTGTAAGATCAAAATCCATCACTTTGGTCTCTGCAGCAGTTTAAACTGTGCAGGCCCCTGAGGCAGCAGATAATCTCTTCAGCAGTGAGATGAGCTATTCATTGGTAAGATTAGACAGCAATTTGTGGCAGATTTCTTCCCCAGAGCCTGCAGAAGCTGGGAACTGTAGAACTGGCTTGAGAGCACGCAGCAATAAATTTTGTGAGTTGGGATGAATTTAGTCTTCATTAGTGAAACTCTATTTGCATACAATGCAAATGCTGCTGAGTAGTTGTTTCTCGGCTGCAGTTCACTGTTAGACAACTACAAGTTATCCACAAACCAAGATATTCTTGCTGCTTTTACTTGACTAAAAAAAAAAAAGGAACTGCATTTTTTTATTCTTATTTGGTTAATGTGTCATATTTATTAGTTTTGCTGGTTTTGTTTGATGAGATAATGAAGTGAAAAAGCAGTAAATGAAGAGTCTTTTGTGTTTGCTTTTAGACAACATTACTGGTTTGCACTGAAAAACTGTTGGTCTTTTTCCTTTTTTTGGTATTTTATTGTAACATGATTTTCTGGGCTTTGGTGTGAATGCTGTCTCGGAGCATTATGCAAATAAGAGAAAAATGAAGCAACTGTATTTTTTTAATGTGTGTTGTATGTCTAGTCTGTGTAAGGGATGTACATCCCTGCTTATATGCACCAGGAATCAGGCTGACATTCTGCATCAACTTGCAAGTCAGGTCATACTATTTAAGTGGATAGGATTAAAAACTAATGTAAAAACAAGACATGGGAAATAATCTGGGCTCCTTTTACTATTAAACATTATTTTCTTTAACTGTTGTCATTGTCAGTAGCATCTATTCAGTTTCTGAGGAATACTGTCCTTGAATGCTTTTTGAATGGTAAATACATTAGTTGCTACCAGAGGGTTGTCATAATTGTCCAGAAATAATCAACATGGGAAGCCCTAGACCATATGTGGATGTTTATTTATAATGTACATATTTGTTCTTTTAACCTACTGGTAGGTATAGAGAACCCATTTGCCACCCTTTTCTTTCCAGCTCTCCAAGTTTCTTGTGCAATCTGTGAGTGACTGGGATACCATCAAAATTTTTGCCACATCTTGACAAGAGATGTGACCAAACTTCAGGGATTCCTCAACTTTTGTCACAGACTGCCAGTGTACTTGCCTACCTACACCATTTATACTCCATTTCTTCTGGGGTACTGTGTACCTAATGATTGAAATCTTTTCTCATTTCCATTTGAAGCATTAGGTGAGAGTGCAGATATGAAAATATGGTAAAAGACATTTCAGTTCTCGGTTGCAATGTCAGAAGCAAAATGCCTGATAGAAAACAAATAGAAGAAGAAAACATTTTCTTTAGATATTTAAAAAATTAAAGCTGTATCCCAACTATTGCAGAAGGTCCTAGAGGCAGGTTTTGAGTATCAAAAGAGAGATGATGTTTTAGCTAGCACCCACAAAATTCCTGCATCCCCCTTTTTGAATAGGACCTGGAAGTATTTTTGGAGTTGGGAATTCAGCTCCTCATCCTCAGTCCTCAGCAGGACAGTGCTGACGTTTTTCTCTTCCTTTGTTCAAGATGGAAATGGTCTCCTGTCTTTCACTTTTTTTATTAAATGCAAAGTTTCCTTCCTTTCTGCTATTTCTGGATTTCTATAAATGCTGATGTAATGATTCACATTTCCCAGATGTGTAATGCAAATGTAGGAAGTGGGATCTTTCCCCTGCCTCTCTAGGGGTTCGTTGTAATTTGTGGTGCTGTTGGATTTTGTAGTTAACATCTCTCCTGATTGAAATGGTTTTCCTGCTGGCCACAGTGTTTTGGAGGCTGTTTCAGTATCTCTAATAAGTCACAGAGCGTTCATTATAAACACATCTTAAACTAGGTTGGCTTTGAGAGCTTCTTGAGGACCTCACAAAAGTCCTCAGTTTAGTCTGTAGACACAGTCAAATGCCTCCTCTTGTCTGTTTTAGGCCTTATCTCATCAAGCTGTCCTGTTTGGCAATATCAAGCTCCTTTGGCACAGCAGTGCCTGGAGCTTGCTCAGGCAAGCTGCTGGTGGGGCCACAGTTGAGAAGGGGCAGTGCAGGGCTGTGCTGCTACTCGGGGGTCACTGTCCCAGCTCCTCTCTGCTCTGGCTGCTTTGGCTGATACTGCAATGGAGATGGGTTCCATGTTTATCTTACTCCTATGCATTCCCAAAAGTACCAGAGTATTTGGATTGGTAATTTCTTGACTTTGTGTTTATCTCCCTCCTCCAGAGGCGCCTGTTATCAGCGCTTCAAGCTCATCACCATTATTTCCCATAAAAGTCACTATGAGAACAGGAAAAGGAAGGCCTGAAATCCCAAAATGTTTCCACATTCAAGTGCCAGCTTCATCTTTCTGTCACTGAAATGCTGAATCCAGTCTCTCAGTTACTGAGCTTGAAATTTCCTGGGCCAGCAGCATCACACTCAGCTATACCAGTGTGCCTCAGTGTCAGTGTTCAATAAATATCCCCAGCTGGTTTTAAAATTAATTACTGCCCTGAACTTGATGGGAATAAAGGGTTCCCTTTTCATCATATGGGCTAACTGGTCTGAGCTGGCCCTTGAAGAATTGATGTGCTATTGCCATTATGATATGTTGATGTTGGTACACTTCTCATAGGCAGCTAGTTTTCAGTTTTTCAAAGAAACAAACATTTCTGGTAGTTAGCTTTTGTTTATTTGTTTTTAAACATTGCAGCCTTCCAGATGCAATCCTGTCAGTTTGGATAACAAAACACTGCCTATCAGTGTTGAACACTATCAGGCCCTTGCTGCCACGTGTTCCTGGAGAGTTCTCTCCCTGTTGACTGTCTCTCAGCAACCCTGCTTTCATGCAAACATCTCCTTAAATTACACTTTTTCCATAAAAGCTTGAAAGATACACTATCTGACCTGCTTCATCTAACAAGCCAACACTACTCGTTTTGACCATTTGTGAAGCTTCTCCATAAAGTGCCCTCAGCCTGTTGACTCCCTTTTGCTCTCTTCCTAAACTTTTGTAGTAATTTTTCTTTCTTTATTTAGTCTGAATGTACTTTGGGGCAGCTATAGTGTGATAACACCAGCAGAAATCCAAAGTGCATTTTTAAAGGGACTGAAAAAAATTCTCTCCTGTGGGCAGAGAGAATATTGGAATGGAAATCAGCTGAGCAAGAAAAGGCAGCTGAGAGGAGCAGCATGTTCCCTCTTGAAAGGATTGAGTGGCTGCAAAGACCAGGTAGTTTCTCCACTTGGCCAGTATCAATACTGTGCTTCAACAGCAGCTGGAGTTTTTGTATGAAAGCTGTTTTCATTGTTAGGTATAGAATTAACAATTTTTTTGTTTCCTCATCTAAATCAGCTCAGACTATTTCTCTGTGCGTCTGGTATTTTGCATTGAAAGTGGCCCAAATATTTAATTTGGGAAATGCAGCTGCCATAAAATACAATTTGATGACAGCAGAAAAATTAGTATTGGATGAACAATGTGTTGATTGCAGCATCACAGCTGATCACCAAGGACCCTGAAACTCTCAGCAAAAATATGCAGTTTCTGTCATGATGTATTGAAGGACCTGGCTTCCACCCTAAATACGTGAAAAATCTAAGCAGTCAAAACAGGATGCAATTGGAGAACAATTAAATTGGTCAAATTTAATTTTCATTTTTGCAGGCTGGCACGTGGCTGTGATGCAAATTGGCAAGGCAAAAATGCTTTGTTAGCAGAGACATCCCTGTGAATCCCAGCCAGAGCCAGCTTCCTGCAGAAGCAAATGCTGTTATTTCTGTACCCTGTTTAGCTCTGTGGGGCACAGCACAGATCCAAAGCTTTGGACAGTTCCCCTTCTGGTTAGCTTAGGGATCCAGATGTAGAGTAGGCAGGGCAGTAGAGCAAAGCCGTGCAAGTGAGAATGGGAGATTTAGGATGAGCTGTGGCTCATTCCCTGCCTGCTCCACCATCCTGTGCTCTTCACGAAGCCCGTGTTTCATCTCTTCTTTGTGGTCAGAGTTCTTTCTATCACTGCCCATTTAATTTAGCCTGATGGAGTAGCAAGTTGGAAAGAATAAATAGAATTATCCCACACATCTGGTCTATTTTTCATGAAGTTAATGGAGTGGAGAGTAATCTCTAAGGGACTGCAACCCATATGATGTAATTCTGCATTTGGTTTATGGTGCAAGCTAGATAAAATCAGCCCACATGTGACTGATGGTAAAATGACACTTGTCAGTTTGCAAGCTTTGTCTGTTTGCCAGAAAGCATGGGTTAACAAAATATTTCAGATGAGAGGTCTTGCATGGGCACCTTGGGTGTATCAGCAGAGGTACTTTGCAGAGTACTCCTTTAGCAGGCAATTTTCACTTTTACCCAAATGAGAAAGTAAATCTTGGGTGGCAGTTGTGAAAACTTGGTACACAAAGCAACTCCTAGAAAACAAAAAAATTCCACTACTTTTATTGCTTCTAGAGAATATGGCAAGCATGTAAATGCTGTTGTCAGTGTACCAATGCCTCCTGACAGGAAAGGCACCAATGCACCAACTAAAATCTGTCTGGGGAAAAACCAGAGGATGTGAAGGTGGTGACAGCCAGGACAGTGTGTGAAACCAGTGAAGTGTGTTGTAGGGTGGCAGTGGAGGTGGAAAAGGAAATCTGCTGATACTCGTTAAAAGTTTGCTGGGACTAGTTTTGCTTCAGGTGAATTTAGAACTTTGTAGCAATTTAAAATTTATTAAATGCAACCTGCCCCAATGTGAAATGCCCACTCAAGAAGAAAAATCATCTAATGATGAAGGATTTGGAGCATGCAACAGAGCTTTTTTTAGGAAGGTTCATAGGCAGGTGTTGCTGCCAACATTTTTCTGATGTTTTTCAGGGTACCAAGATACACCAGAGGTACTTCATTGGAAATGGAAATTTAACTCAGTGAGAGATCTCGTTGGTAAAAAAAAAAAGATAATAATTTGATTGGACCTTAGTTTTTGTTTATCAGTTTTAGTACAAGATCAAGATTATCTTTTTGTTATTATGGTGGCAATGAATTTATGGGTAAACCAACAACTCCCTGTAACAACTCTTCTTTGGGATGCTCCCAGTTACTCTTTCAGGTAATTCAGAAGATGCAATTTAAATAATACTGTCTTCTCTTCATAGTTACAGTTTATTCCCTGTAGGTGGTGAATTTTCATTGTAAATAGAAGATGTTATTGAAAAAATCACAAGGATCTATTCATTTTTGCAGAAAAAAATAACTTCACAGTGAGAATATTTTAAGGAATATCATCCTCTGTGTATCAATATATGAACATTGGTTTTAGAAGTGATTTTTGCTTTCTGAAAATTCTTGAGTTATTTTTGCTCCATTTTCATCCATGTAAGCTGTTTAAAGTGAAACTGATCCAACTACAAGGATTATTGATAACAAGATCTAGGTAAGAGACAATTACAAGGTTGGCTGGAATAACAGGATAAGAGGATAACTGTTGGGTCATCCTTTGAAATCTTGTTCTTTCATTCCCAAGCTGACATGTGGTGAGACTTTGACCAAATGGTACTCATATGACTGTCCAGTCTAAACAGGCAGCAAATGCATTTATTCACCAGTAATGTGAATAACAAAGCTGAGAGTGAAAACACAGGACTACTTTGTTTGGTTTTATTTCAGCTTTCTTATAAGTTGTATAGAGTACATCCTGGAACATGGTACCAGGTTGAAAGCCTATATGTAGTTCTACAATCTATTGATTTTTTTAGCCAGGTTTTTGTTTTTATAAACTTTCCAATTCAGTGGTTCAAGAGCTATGATAAATGGCCAGCAAGCTGGCCTGTAGGATCAGATGAAAAAGCAGAGGCTGCATAGTTTGATTCTAAAGTGTTTCCATTTGAGGGTTTGCTCATAGGAGCCTTTGGGTGTTTTATGGGAGATTTGGCAGGCTGTGCTGGTTCTGGGGTTGTAAATATTCAACTGCTGTAATTAGGACTGGGTTTAATAGGAAGAAGAAACAGAGAATTTTTACCAATGTTTTTATAACCAGTTCTTACATAAATTTCTAGGTTATTTTTCTTAGATAGCATCAGCCTCTTCCTTTCTTCCCCTTTTCAAGTACTTTCAGATTTCACCTTTTATGGGCTCTCTTATCATTGCTTTCTAACATTTAACAAGATGACTCCCTGATGTCTTGCTCCTCCAGATGGGCTCTTTTCCTCTTTCTTTTATAGCTATCTGGCTGTACAGTGTAGATGGTGAAAAGACAAATGTGATACAATCTGGGGAAAGTGGTTTCCTGTTTTTCTACACACTGTCTCATCTACTGTTAGAGTAACTCAGAGTTCTCTTCTGTAAAATTTCTGCCCTCACGACTTACAAGTTTGTATTCCTGCCAGAGGCACCCTTGGGTCCCTTGGTGCAAAGCCCTTGGTCTTATGCTTTTTATGAGTTAAGACAATCCTGTGCTTCTTTTGGTCAGATATTTTTACAAATATTCTTTCCAATCACATCTCCATCCCAGGCTTGTTTGAACACTTACTGTAACATTCTGCTTGCTGACAGTTCTGTGTGTCTGTGGAGCTGAGAGGATACAAGCTAAGGATATGTATGGGAACATCAGAGAAAACGAAAATGGAGACTAACTTTTAAAGACATTAAAACAGAAATCTGGAGAGTAATGGTAAACCATCCTTAAGGTATAACAGGGTGATTTTTTTCTGTTTCACTTACCAAAGCAAAAACATTCGGTTAAGAGAAATGTTCTTTAAGTTAAAATTGAGAAATTGTATTTCTGGGCTGCAATGCTGACTAGCAGGAGCACACCCTTAAGTATCATGGAAAGTTCCTGCTGATCATTTCTGAAAATGATGTAATCGAGCAGCTGCACCTGTATTCACTCAGCAAAGAGAACCTGGGGCACTCCTCTCAAGGCTTTAAAGTTTTCCTAAAAACTAAAATACAGTATTAAGCAAGGATCTGGTTGAAACATGGATGGCTCAGTGAGGCTGAATGGAAGACTGAGCATGAAGAATGTGCTGATCTGCCCAAGACACTTTGGTTGTTTGTTAACTTCCAGCATGTGATTTCACCAAAACGGTTGCTTGTGAGTAGATATTGTGTGCATATTTCACTGTGTGCATGCTGTCAAATGCATTTTTCCTGGTCAGAGGTGTATTTTGTATGGCATGCTGAGTTCTTCCTCTTGACTTCTGTCTGTTTCCTCCTCTTTCATTTTAGTATTCAATGTTTCCTTCCCAACTTAGTAGCTTCCCTTTTGTTACTTTTGAAGGGTTTGTGCAGGGACACACCTGAGCCAACTTGTGCAGAGATGTGTTCATTGCAATGTACCTATGGATTTATTATAATATATTATGCTTTTTTAATAAGGTAAATGTGATTTGTGCAATGGCTTCTGAGAGATACCTAACACTGTAAAGCCACATTCATCAGTAGTTGCTTTTGAAAGTCTGTTTCAGGAAATGACAGACATCCTGTTTTTTTGTCTTGAACAGTTGTCTGTCCAGTATTTACAGATTTTTCTACCATTCCTGCTGGGGATTATCTTAATGCACAATTACAGTATACAATTATTATATATTAACATTATTAAAGGAAAAATACTTTGTAGCTCTGGCATGATAGTAGGGCTATCTGACTTTTTTACAGAGTTTAAGCTTTCACCTGAAAACCCCCTAAGACAAATAATAGTCATGGTGACAGTTTGCTATCATAAGATGCATATTGTCCATTAGAAGGGCCAGCATGGCATCAAGGATCCTAATAGCTTTGTTTCAGAACATAAGCTAGTGTGAAAAGGAAATAACCTGCCTGGCATTTCCATGCCTGATTAGCTTTGGCAAATAGTGCACATTGAAGATGATGATGAATTGATGCTATCAGCAGCCCTAAACCATCAGATAAATAGAGACAACCTTCTGGATAACTTGTTCTGTAGGTACAGAATTTGTTTTCTAAAATAGTAATCTATCTCCTTTCCTTTTAGAAAGCACTTGTGTAGGATTAATATCTTGAAAATTAACTGTGAAAGGTATTTTTTCTGTGTGAATTGTTAAAAACCCAGCAATGCCACTTGGGCTCTCAAGAACATGGGGAAAGTATGTCTTTGTTTAAGTGAATCTCACTAAAACCCAGCCAGGCACATCAAGGACATCATAAACCAAATTAGTTTTGCACGGCTTGAACAAGGTTTTTCCATAAACAGAAAGGCTGAAAAGGTGATAACTGTGAAAGAGCTCCAAGTACAGGTACAAGTTGTCTAAGCATATAACTGAGACTTCTAGGTGAGGGCATACGAGTGTCCCCTGGCCTTGCCCCCTGCTTTCCTGGATCTCCTCTGCTGAGCAGGAGCTTGGACTGGGCGTCAGCTCTCCCAGGACACTGCAGAAGGGTTGTCAGTGCTTCCTCAGGCTAGGAAGGGACTCCCCACTGAGGATGTTTGCTGGAACTGGTGTTCCTCAGCACTCATTTCTTTTCAGAGACGAGACACAAAAGCTGGCAGCAGCCACAGCTTTTGGGTGGCCTTTGGCACTTCCAGGTGTGTTCAGGGAGATGTGTCTCCATGTTGTCAGCCCCTCAGTTTTACCCAGGCACAGCTGCACTGTCGGTGCCTGAGCACTCCTGGCCTGCCTGAGAACACCCTAATTTTCTCTGGAGGGATCAGAACAGCATTTGCTTACGATTCACCAGGTCATCTCCAGCTAACCTAAGAGAGGTTAATTTTTGGATCCTTGTCACCAAAGTAGAATCTGGGGTGCAGAATCAGTGAAGAAAGGGGGGAGTAGTGATTTCCACAGACCTACTATGTAATGGTCTGAAAAAAAATGTACCATTCGCACATGTTCCATTGCAGCTTTGCAATAGCATTCTTTCTTAGGGCAAGATTGTCCTGAAGATGGAAAAATTTTCTTACCAGATGTGGGAAAGCTGTCACTTGAAGACCACTTTTATTAAGAAGCCTTTTCAGAATTTCCAAACAATTATGGTCAGATGTTAACATTTCTTTAAGGATATAAGCGGACACTAATAAGTTCCTGATCCAGAGAAGTGCACAGATGCTTGAACAGACAGGAATGACTCAGAAAAATTATTGTACTATCACCTATTTAGGCTTAACAGCTTAAATGAGAAGTGTTTGAAGAAATGTTTAATCATCATTAATGATATATTATAAATCTCAAAATTAACAGATAAATGTAATGTAATTATAAGTAAATAAAAAACCACTGCAAAAACCATTGTCTACCCACCATCTATTTCTACATTAGGAAAATGTAGGAATATTGAAAAATTGAGAGATATTGGAAAAATAGTAAACGTCAGAGATTTCTGACACATATGTATGTTGACATCGTAAGATGGAACATGTGTGACCACAGCCTTGCTAAGGGTGTGCTCACTGACAGTCTCAGCTCAGATTTCAGTAACAGCCATGTACTCAAGGAAAATTGTCTGGCTCTCTATGCTTTTCATCACAGTGAAAAATGAAATGACTGTTTAAAAGCCCTTAAGAGTGTCAATCAAAAATGCACATTTTCAGGTGGAGTTGAGTTCAAGTCCAGCTTTCTCTGCAAAGGTGTTTTCCTACGAAAATATTCCTTCACATTTTTTACCCTTTGTACTTAAACTGCATTCTTTAAGGACTAACCTAGCCAGGAGCTAAGAAAAGAGTCAAGAGGGTTCCATTATCATTTGCTTAACTTTTTTCTGTAGACCCCTTCTGTCAGGCTGTTGGTTTTCTGTAAGCCCTACACAACAGTTTTAAGAGAAAAGGGATGTTCACCTTTCATTTCTCATTACTGACAGTAACTACTCCTGCTGTGGCTCCAGCTGCACCATTTGATTTAGCAATTCCTGGCAACTTCGACAAATTAAGGAGCCAGTGTGGCAAAGTGATTGCTGTGGGAGGCAAGTATGGCCCTTCCTTTCCCAGTGACTGCTTGGTACAGGAGCAGCTAATGAACATTGTGCTGCTCAACAGCCCTTCCTTTTGCCGTCTTATTCATGTTTCAGCTCTTAGTATTTTTACTTTCTGGGTAAATTAGAGTCTTCTAAACTCTTGCCCTTCTTTTCTCACCCCACTCACCTATGCCCCTCTCTGGCACCTCCATTCTGCAGCAGCTGCTTAGCATCCCTTTGCTTTCCAGACACTTTTCCTGTTCAGTCTGTCTCCAGCAACCACCTCCCTCAAATGCATTAACTGAAGCAAACAAAGAACATTTGCTGTTCAGCATAGTGATGGGAGTTAATAAGCTGGGCTGTTACACATTTCATCTTCTCTATCTGGATACATTTTGGATGGAGGGCAAGTTTTATCAGATGTTTGTATGATGCCCAGCCCTGTGACACTGCTCTATGATTAGAAGCCCCAAAATACAAATAGATTATTAATGTTGCTTTTATTTGGTATCATAGGAAAATCTCTCCTTAAATGTATAAAAGTGGTTATACATTTTCAAAACAAGACATCCAGATTTATTCAGGAATAATATGGATAAAAAACTGGAAAAAGTATGAAGCACTTACTACAATCTGTCTTAATGTGCTTCTTGTCTTAGTGTTATGGCAACAATTAAAAGTCAGGGTGAATTTTGGTTTTGTTTTGGGATGTTTTTAGATATTTGTTTGTTTACTTTGCTTCTGGTACAATTCCCTAAATGAACTTTGAGTTAAGCAAGCTAAGTTCAGGTAAGCAACTTCAAGGTAAGTTCTTTTTTTAACCACTTGTAACAGTGCTGGAGAGATATTGATTTTATGGAGGTCAGAGAAGCAGAATGTGTACCCTGCTTGTAAAGACTTGCATGATCTGCAAGATTACTTGCTCACACAAGGAATATTTCCATGGATTTATCAGCCATTCTTTTCAGAAAAACATAAACTTTGTTTTTGTCTAGAGACTGGACAGACACATATTTAAACAAAAAAGCTGACAGTATAGAGTGACAGCCTTAAGATGCTCAATGGAGTTAGTTTTATTTAGAAACATAGGGTTGCAGGGAACCTCTTGAGTTGTTTTTAAACAAGTCAAAGTCATAATCATATAGTTCTTGATAAATAGACTCCTCTCAAATCAAAACAAGCTGTTCCTTTTGAGTTAAATAGCTAACTCAGGGTGCAGAAGGGGACAGCTGTTGACTGGAGAAAATAGATTAGATTAGAAATAGTGTTTGCATCCCAAGAGCTGTACAGAATTGAAGTCTTTATTTTCCATATATTTAAGAACAATTTAGAATTTAGCTGCCTGCCAGACTGTAGTGCCTACCATGATATGCAATTGCTAGTGTGGAAATATGGGGAAGCAAAAGAGGCTGAAACAATGTCTTTTTTTTTCCAAACAGGAAAAAACCCAAAAAAGAGTACCTTCTTTTCTCCTAACTAGACCAGTCAATAGAGGGTTTGCAGCTGTCTGCATCATCCATGCTCATATCAAATACCATGTCCCATTTAAATGTGCTCTACTGTATAAGTTAATAGTATAAGCTAGCCAACTTCTAGGAAGGACTCTGGTCAGTAGTCAGATGTGGTCATCCTTCTTCCTTCAAGACATGCAAAAGAAATGAACTCTTTCAAAACCTGTGAAATATTTAATCTTATGCCCCACTGCCCCACAGAACACACATATTTTTGTTAGCTAGCTTTTTCCTTCTTCTCTCTTCCTCTTCTGTCTTTGGTATTCATACCACACCTTTTTGTTTTTTCTTTTATTCATAGTTCTTTAGTTTGCTTATTTTTCATTTCATTGAAAATGCAGCAGTCAAAGTGAAAAGAAAGTGAGAGAGTATTAAAACAGGAGGTCAACATGAATGTAGCAAGTGCTTAGAAATAATATTTGGTGCAAGAAAAAGAAAGACAGAAGATCTGGCCTAGAGCTATGTGAATAGGGTAAATACAAGAAGATAGTAAACTGCCCTAGAGTTCAGTGTGTAGGTCAAATGTAGTAAATATATGCAATTCTGTTACCTTTCATGCATTAATGAATCTTCTCCAGCTATGCTTAAACTGCTTTATACTTGTTCTTCATAAAATTCATCTGCACGACTGTTCTTAGAGTGACTTTGAAAGCTGTGTGTGTTGTTGTTCACCAGAGAAGTACAGTTTAAATTCAAGGGTGTGTATGAACATGTTCTGCAAGCGTGTCCTGGCATTCTGGGCACACAGACTGTCACAGGCTTCTCAGGCCTCTCCCACCCCATCTTCATGGTAAAGGCAGCAAATGGCACATACAGTTTAACCTTTTGGATGTATCTCATGCTGGTCCAGAAAGAAAATTCTAGATAAGTCTCTTTCTCATTTTTCTGACATGTACATCTCTGCATTATGGAACAAGTGCTTATTTATGCTGCTGATACATATTTGGGTCAGCTCCATTGGGACAAACTGCACAGAATCCTTCCATGCAGCTCTGAAAGAAATTGCAAAGGCATCTAAACACACAGAGCCATTTTGATCTTGTATAATCAGGATAGGGTGATGAATAACAAAGTAGTGGAGTGGGACCCCCACTATGGTCTGGGATCTGTGTGTTCCTGCTGTGGGGCAGCTGTGATACAAACCTCACCCTGTGCCTGTTCCCCTGGCTGAAGCTGTATCCCTCTAAAAATGGAGCATTTTCAAAAAGCACCCAAGCTGTCAGGCACTGGAGGTGGTGTTTCTTGAGATGAGGGAGTTGCCAGCACTGTAAATGGAGCAGGTGAACAAGGTGGGAAAAATGCCAGCCCTGATCCCTAGGCAGGACACAATGACTGTACCTGCTGTTTCTGTGTCCTTTGTCATATGAATCCTTCACATCTTCACATTGTTGTGATATCATTATTCAAAGAAGGAAACCTTTAGGGAGGTGGGAGAGGTGGGCAGAGGGAGCAGTGAGCGCTTTGCTGGCCGTGAGCTGTTTAAAAGGTCAGTGGCTCCTGTCGCTGTGCTGGCTGGTTGCTAAGCTGCTGTGGATTTTTGTGCTCCTTTTTGTGGCAAAAGGGACCTTGTGTTGAAGTGCAAGGTTATGGCAGTGTGTTTTTAGTAACCTCACCCCGTCCTTTCTGCTTGCTGAGTGACTGAGTAAGGGAGGTGCTCTCAGGAGCACTTGCTTTCTTTCTAGGCTTCTCAAAACCAGTGGCTGAAGTAACTGATAGGTTATTTACCCTGCCAAATTAAACCTAATGTTTTAACTTGGGGGAACAGAGTCACTGTTTAGTGAGCTGCCAGGGCACATTGGGTAACTGAGGCTTTCTAAGGGATCAGCAGAATTTGTACCATCTTCACCCCACTTGCACCTTCTTTGAAGTCACAGCAAAGCACATTTAGTGCTTGGGTGAAAATTATCTAGCAAAGTATAGAGCTGCTTCATGAGATTATATTTTAACCCTGTTTTTCTTCAGCTGTCTCAAGCAGCAGGAACTTTCATGTTCATCTGAGATATGTTGTAATAACTGCCAGACCTTACAGTGGAGCAAATATTCAAAAATATTCTTATCCTATACCAGAAAGGTTGAGAAAAAGATGCAACATGAGAGAAAACTGGCATTTGGGAAGGGAGAGGACATGATTGCTCAGATAAAGTGTGCTTTCTTGCTGTTCACCTTCATTTGCAGAGTCCACAGTCTGTACTATCCACCATACAGGTAATTAGAAAACAGCACTGGGGTGTAAGCAAATGAAGTTTCCTACCCTCCGAATGAAATTGTCAGGTTGACATAATAGTGCTTTTAGATATGTGCTGCAACAAGAAAGGTAATTCTTTAACCTGCCTATTAGTTCAGTGGCTGTGAAAGGCACAGCACTCCTTGAAGCAAGTGGGGAGTCAAGGAGATGAGGTCTGCACTAGTCTGCTGTAGGGAGGCTGGGAGGCCTTTTCCTGTTGGCCAGGCATTTTTTATAATATGGTTGTTTTCACTTGCTTGCAGTCTCATTAAATGTTTGCTGGCAGGGTTCTGGGAAAATAACAGCAAGTAACCATGTAACCAAACACCTAATCTATGTTTACTTAGCCTGATATGTCATCAAATTCTTCCCAAGTACGTTAATGTACAGCTAAAAATGTGAACTCAGCCCTGAGCTGAAGCATGCCTCGGAAGTTGGGCCAGAGATCTAGGCTGAGGCAAGGAGCGTGGCCTTAGCAATTGCACAAACATTAAAATTAGTTAGGGCTCTGTATGTGGAGATTGTTGATTCCTCTGAACATTTTTGTATTTATTTCTTCTTATTGAAGGGTTATTGTTATGCATTCTGGCATTCCTGTAAGTTCCTCCTCCTCCCTAAATAATTAAAACTTGAAAAAGAAAACCAACAAAAAAAAACCCACAAAAAACAAACCACAACACCCACCAAAGGAAAACAAATAAACAAACAAAAAAACCCCCAAAAAACACCACCCCCTTCAATCCTGTAGAAGGGTCAATGAAAGATACTGCTCAGACCCACAATAAGGAGCTTCTCCTTGTGAAGACTCTGCAGAAGTGCTCAGGATCTCTCTGTGATGGATCATGTGCTTATGCAAACTCCACCTAACTATATCACTAAGCTTTCAACATGTTGTGTTTTTTGTTTGTCATACCTGTTTTCTCCTGTTTTGCTCACCTTTCAGTTTGCCCGTGTGTATATTTTGTTAAAATAACTCTAGTTTTGGTTTTGAGCTGCAACTCTGGATATCTCAAGGAGGTCACTGATGGACACTTCTCAAAGGTTCAGATGTGTGGTGTTTAGGGCTAGTTATAGAGAGTCTTGCTGTTTTGGGTCAGGAAGCTCTGGGCTTTGCAGAGTCAAGCCTTGAGCATCATCACTGGTCTGAGCAGCTTCAAGGACTGAGGATGCACACTGTTAACCATGTATCTGCTTTCTTGATTTGCCATTTTAAGTGGCTCTGTAGCCCTCTGAATTGCTGTAACAGGTAACACTTCCTGGGAAGCCTGTGGTTCTTGTCAGTGGGAATCTTGTGTACTCAGCATCTGTTGTAACTAGGTGAGATAGAAGGTATTTGAACTTTCTCTTCAAGGAAAACTGAAAGGCATCCCAGATATTCTGCTTTATTGATCCATCCAGAGGCTAAGGGCTTGCTGGTGATGGCAGAAACATGGGCTGAAATCTGGCACTGACAGCCAGCACTGTGTGTTCCTGCACTGAGAAAATTGGGGCACTTCAGGTCCCCTGGTCGAGCCCTGCCATTCAGTCACTGATGCAAAAGGACTGGGGGCTTTTTGTTGGTCCCCTTAGCAAAGCACATGCTCAGTTACTCACGTAGGGTCCATCCAGGGGGTGTCAGTGGGTCTCCTGCAGTGTCCTGCAGCACCCAGTGCGTCTTTAGAGACAACTTGATGGCCTGATGCAGACACAGTTTTGTTTCAAGTGGTTAGGAGAGGGGGACAAGCTAGCTCGAACCTTCTGTGAACTGTCACAAACTTAAGTTGCTGTGTCCTGCTGATTACAGCTTTCATCTGGGGTTTAGCTTGTGAGAATACAGAGGTCATTTTATCATCAGATCTGCTCTGGCTGTGGAGTAAATATTCCCTTATCATACAAAGGTGAAAACTGTATTCTCTCAAACCAAACTTTTGCACTAAATTGTGTACAAGGAAAAATAGCTAGTTTGAGTAGAGATTGCAATTGAAAATGCAGTTCAGGCCAGGGATGGCATGAGGGGGGAGCCTGCCAGAGGTGAACGAGGGCTGGCAGCAGTGACTTCCAGGCAGGGGGAAGAGGATACTGTGTGCTAGGCTGCAAGTGCTGGACAAATCACCCAAGTTATCATGAAAAGCATGATACCAAACACTGGCTCAAATTCTGATGGCCCTCTTGGTTCCAACAAATTTTCAGAAAGTGCATGTGGAAGAAAGCGCTCCCTTTTCTGCGGCAGGGAGAGCTGAGGCAGGGTGTCTGCCCAGCCGTGCAGGTTACAGCGTGTGCAGTGTGTCCTGACTCTGGCTGTTCCTCTCCGCAGATGGCCGCAGCCCCATGTGCCCAGCAGCCCCGGCCCGCTCGGGGCCTGAGGGCCGGAGCCAGGCGCTGCCGCTGAGGCGAGGAGCGCGGCCACGGCCATGGCCTCGGCCCGCCGCGCCCGGCCCGCCGGGCCCCCCGACGGCGGCTGGGGATGGATGATTGTCGCTGGCTGCTTCCTCGTCACCATCTGCACCAGGGCCGTGACAAGGTAAAGGCACTGCTGTTTGTCTTGCTGGGCTCTTTGTGGCATTTTTTTTTTTTTTTTTTTTTTTTTTTTTTTTTTTTTTTTTTTTGCCTCCGGAAGAGGGTTTGTTATCTCCTAAAAACCCCTAAGGCTGCGGGAGCAGCCAAGGGATTATGAGCCCTCTGGCTTTAGTCTCGCCTCCTCTGACAGCTGCTCTAGCTTTCAGCACCAGCTCCTTGTTTTCTTACAGAATCAAGGCCTGGGGCAGGTAGAGCTATTTCAGGCTGTGGTGGTTTGGCTGGGGAGGGAGGAATCATGTAGGGTCTCTTTGGGTTCACTATGTCCCTCTGACCCCACAGCCGTGCTCATTTTTGCCAGTCCCAGTGAACTGATGTGTCTCCTGGGTCAATGTGAAAATCATGTAAATACCCCCTTCTCCTACTGCGAGCATTTCAGGTACTGTCCTGCCTGAGAAGGTCCAACCCTAGAGAAGAGATCCCTCTCTGCACCCTTCTGGTATCCAAAATATGCAGAAAATATTTTCTCAAAATAGAAAGAACAGGACTATACTGCTGCCTCGCACAAACACAGCGCAATCTGGGAAGAGTTTGCTTTCACAGTGACTTTGATGTTGACTGGAGATAGAGGAGCCTGGTGTGTGTGAACATGGACAATTTAGCTATATTAAGCAGAGAGTTAAGCACCCTGGTAAGTGAGAAAAACTGAAAGAGTGCCTTGTTGGGCAGTCAGTATAATGTAAATACAGTGTTTCCTACCTAAAGTTCTTATTTCTTTTAAAATAAAGCTCCCAGGTTTAGGGATCTTAAGTTTTTAGGGATGTAGGGTCTTTGAGTCATCAGCATGGAAGGGGATAGAAACACTTATACAGTGTTAGTTAATGCATACAAATGTACTAATTCCATAATAACAGCAGAGAATTCCTAGTAGATTAAATTCTGTGTTCATGTGTGCAATGTGTTATGTCCAGGAAATCATCTAATGGCTGGCACACATTAGGCTACACAGAAGAGTGAAATAGGTGCAAGAAAAAAAGCTGAAGAAAGTGGTCATTCACTCACTTGGGAAAAAGAGAGGGGTAAAAGGCATCTCTTGTTGATCCAGAAAAGAGAATGAAATTATGCAGCCTTTTAATCTGTTCCGCTGCAGGGATGTGTTGGACAGTAACACTGGTCAAGTTGAGCAAAGTAACCCCCCGTGGAAACATTTCATTAAACTGCTGGAAGGTCCACAGGCTCCTGCTGTGTTTTGATCCTCTGTTTGAGAGGAGTTACTTTGCGCTTGTCCATCCATGAGCACACAGCTGCAGGTGGGCTTTGCTCTGCAGGTATTATATTGACCTACCCTCATGGTCTGTGTGGGTGTGGGACAGTGAGCAACAAGGCCAGTGAAGAACTGTGAAACCAGGGCTTTGTGTGCCAGGGAAGCAACATCATCTTATGGGCTGTAAGTTGCTGGGGAGAATTAGCCTTTCAATTTCCTTTTAGTTCGAAATACTACGAGTCATAAAAACTCTAGCAGCAGATACTCCAGCAAGAAACATGTGATATTATAATGTTCACAACCACAATTTTGATTTTCCCAGGAGCTGAAGAGAACCTTCAAGTGGGTACTTTTTATATCTGAAGAGTGAGGACAGTGTTTTCTAGGAGGCAAATTTCCATGTTTATCAGACTGGTGTTCATGTTTTCTGTCCTAGGTGCATCTCCATATTTTTTGTGGAGTTTCAGGCATACTTTGGGCAGGATTATGCCAGAACTGCTTGGATCCACTCCATTGTCGACTGTGCTACGATGCTTTGTGGTGTGTATTACCCTTTTAAGAATAATGTGGCTACTTTTGCATTGGCTCCATCTGCTCTTAACCTGCTTACAAGTTGGTGGAGTCAGCTGGGAAAGAGTAATACTGTGGGATCTCTGGGGTATGGTCTATCCAAGCTGCTCCCCCCGACACAGTTGTGCAAGGGAGTGTCTTCATACTGAAGAAAAGAAGCAGAACTTTGTTTTGTGAAATGATCTAATTTTTCAGAAATGTAATTTTGTTGAGGTCTATTGGGACACCTCATGTTTGAGAGCTATTAACTGAGCAATTGTTTCTTTTGCCTTTTGATTGGAGTCATATTTGAGATGTAACACAGGATGTACATCTTGCCTCCAAATCAAGTCACAACCACCCTCCTTTTATCAATGGTGTATATTTACAAATAGTCTTCTCTCTTAAAAGAAAATTTGCTATTATTAGAAATCCTGTGCATCAATGCAGCAATTGTACTGAATTTCTCATGGGTTTGCTTTAAAGCTGTACAGCTTGGTGAAAATCCATGCCCTAGTCCTGTAGAAGAGGTTAATCCATAAGAATTGCATAAGAAAGGCAGAGGGGCACAGCCAGAATGAGATGCAACAACTCACCTGTGACAGCCAGGTTATATCTTGGGGAAAAGAGAGAAATAAGGGTAATGCCTTGCCCTGGCATTGCAGGTAGTAGAAGGGGAGAGGGTTAGTGATGACATCCCATGGTAGAACCAGGGTGATACGGGAGAAATGCAGGAGAAGGGTAGCAGCCCTGGAGATTGTCCAAAAGATGTGAGACGTCTCCTGTTTGGGTCTAACCCAGAGCCCACAAGGCCAGGGAGTTGTGAGGAAGGACACTTAAAGTTACTGAGGGCTGAAGTGCAAATTCCAGGTGGGGAAAAGTCTGAGTGTTGTAAGCATAGAGTAACGAACAGTGTGGGCTGTTCCTGTGGCCTGTCTTGACCCCTTGACACTGCACATTAGCTGTGTTCCATAATGACTTTGATCTACAGAAATGGCTGCTGAGAAAGCTACTGTGAGTTTCAGGTTTATCCTGACTTTCAGGAAAACTACTTTTAGAAGATTTTTTCTTTATATTTGGTGCTCATGCCATTGTGATAGGGTTTTGTTGGAAGATCACTCTGTAGATGCAAATACCATTTTCTCCTGCTTCCTCCTGCTTCCTTTTCATTTATAACTGTTGCAGTGAACTGTGTGTGAGGGCCTGCCATTAACTACCAGCTTTATTTGTTTCTTTGAAGCCCCGCTTGGAAGTTTAATCAGTAATCATGTGTCCTGCCAAGTTGGTATCATGCTAGGAGGGCTGCTTGCATCTACTGGACTAATTTTGAGCTCATTCGCCACCAGTCTGGAACATCTCTACTTATCATTAGGAGTCCTCACAGGTAGGATGCATTCAGCCCCTTTGTTGCTGCCAGAACACAACACAGGAACACTAAAAATGATGGGTGATCTCTTCTCCATGTCATATTGACACTGCACTGGTCAAACAGAAATGCTCAGACCTGTTCCCATGATTGTAGATGAGAAACTGTGCCAGCAAGATCTTCAGCACTGACTGATGTCATATCACACAAATGCAAAAGCAACTCTTACCTTCTGTTAGAGAGAGGATTGTTGATAAAGTTCTGAAATTATGGGAGGTCAGGAAGGACTGCTGTTGCAGTTGGTATACATGAAAAGGCTTCCCTGTTTTGTCTGGGATTTGGGAGGAGTTTGTTATAGCAGAAGTTCTAGATTGCCCTAATATATTTGCATATTTGGGAGAAAGGTTTAAACCAAAACATAAATGTAAGCAAGAATAGAGGAGCTCTTGGTGAATACCAGACACCTCAGCTGTATGCCTTACTTTTGTCTGCATTACATTCCAGTTGAACAGAAAAAAAAAAAAAAATTGCTGGCTGGTAGTCTTACTGTAGCAGCTCCTCCATTTTTGCTCAGGTATGGTGAAAACAAATCTTTGCTCTGTCCTATCTGCTTGTTTGTTGTGCACAGAGGAACTTGAGAGGGGCCCGTGGTCACACTGACATTCCTTCCTCATTAACACTGACCTGGTAGCCACGGTGATATAAGACCTTGTACTTGGTCCCCTGGAGTTTAGTAACGAGTTGGTGGAATTACTGCAGTTCACATGCTGCCAACAGCTTATTTGTTTAAAAAAAAAAATTCCTTATTTTAGCGCATGTTGCTCCTGTATTACAATGTTAATCTTTGACAAAATGTGTTCATAACAAATAAAAAGGCTTCTTGTAACTCGAGGGGCTGTGCTACAAACCGTGCTAATACCTCTGAGGCTTCTTTAGTGGGAGCTGCTGTGAATACCGAGGTGGAAAGGCAGACACAACTTGTACATGGAGTAGTAAAGAGCCAAGCTCATTACAAGCAGTGAACTTTTAGCCTGTGGGGACTGATTAACAGAGAGGTAAAGGCTAGATGTGGTGCCCCCAACCCAGAGAGCAGATGGGACCACAACGAGTGAATGTCTAAATCCATAAAGGCAGCAGGACTTGAAACCAAAGAGTGAAGCAGAGGTGACACTGGGGAGTGTCAGTAAGTAGCAAAGTTCTTTCTAAGAGGTATGTAAATGTTTTCAGCTCTAAACTTTCCACTTTTCACAGGACATTTGTTGGCTTTTTTGAGACCTATTTCCCTCTGCCAACTCACTGAAAAATAAATGGTGTGTATGCCTAATAAAGTATGATTTTCATAGCTCTTGAGTGATGATGTCTAGCTCAGGGCTACTCTGCTGCCTGTACAGGTCCAAGCCCAGCTCTGTGCCCTGCTTGTCCCCTTGCCTCCTGAGGGGTGCCAGACTGGGCACCTGCCACCCAGAGTGCCTCTAATCCTCTTACTCCATCCTGGCAGGTTTAGTGCCTGCCCCACACAATGTGGCCTTTGAGGAGGATGTGGCAAGCCGGTTACAGCATTGGGGACTGTTTTATCCTCTATCAGCAAGTTCTGCCAAAGGCACTGGGGACTGTTTTACCCTCAATGTAGGACATGCTCCAAAACCCTAGTCAGGAACTAATTTCTATTACTGATTCAGAAATACATATTTTAGTGTTAGGGCAACCACTTGAGGATTAAAACCTGCTCTCTGATTCTGCAGCAGAGACCACAATCTTTTTTTCCATCCAAGAGATGAATCTTATTTGTTTACTCAACTGGATCTGGCTTTCTGAGGCTTTCTTCCCCTCTTTACTTGTAGGCAGGGATTTCAAATGGTCAGGACTCCAAGCAGCTGTTGCAAGGAGTTTGTTTAGCAGACCAAGAGAGGTTTTTTGTAGAATATTAGTAACAGAGACAGGCTCTTTGTACTGTGTTTCAGAGACCTGAAAATTAATGTTCAGGGTTGTAACAGACCAAAACACAAAATGGTGCTTCATCAGGACAGCGTGTCCAGTGCCAGCATTGGAACAGGCCCTGGGGCAAGACTCATCTTGTATGTAGGAGAGGCTGGTACACCAATTCTCTCATGTTTAGTGATCATCCTTGTTCTTGCTATGAAGAAAACCCCATCACTTCTGTCTGAGTCTTATTACTGTGGATTAATTGTCATCAGTTAGGTTTGTCATGTCAGGGACCCTGCCAGTGGAAGAAAGATGTCATCCTAGTTTCTCATCACATTCAGCCTGGGCTGCGTGATACAGAATCAGAAAAAGCTTTCTATTCATTTGTACTAACAAAAATACATTACGTGGTTTGCTTTAATATGTTCCATATGTCATGCTTAGTATTAAGCCATCTGCAATTTGCTTTCTCTTCTAGGACTTGGGTTTGCACTTTGTTATTCTCCAGCCATTGCGATGGTGGGCAAATACTTCAACAAAAGGAAAGCACTGGCGTATGGAATAGCCATGTCAGGAAGTGGAATTGGTACCTTCATCCTGGCCCCTGTGGTCCAGCTCTTAATTGAGCAGTTTTCCTGGCGAGGAGCTCTGCTCATCCTGGGAGGTTTTGTTTTAAACCTCTGTGTATGTGGTGCCTTGATGCGGCCTATTTCTCTGAAGGAGGATTGTAAAACTGCTCCTGAGTTGCTTGAACAGAATTATGTCCCGGAAACAGAGAAACAAGACTTAAAGCAAATGTCTGTCTGTTCACCTTTAATCAAATTGTGGCCTCATGAATGTTCATGGAAGGAATATGACTTTTTGCTGATGCCAGGATTCATGGTGCTGGCAGTGTCAATTTTATTTATGGCATATGGCTGCAGCCCTCTTTTTGTCTACCTAGTGCCTTATGCCTTGAGTGTTGGAGTGAGCCATCACCAGGCTGCCTTCCTCATGTCCATTCTTGGTGTCATAGACATCATTGGTAATATCACCTTTGGATGGCTCACAGACAGAAGGTAAGGGCTTCTGGGTGATCAGGTGTAATCTTTAGCTGGTGGGAGGCTGTATGCAAGCAAGGTATAATACGTATAAAAATTAACATTATGTACTCTTTCTGTAGCATGTGTAACTTTAAAAACCCCAGCAACACAGTCTAACTTTCAGGAGTGCTTGCTGTTTTGTCTCTTCTGAGTTTGTTCAATTCTGCTGGTTTAATGTATTTATCCTGAAAAAATTATGTGTTTGTATGTTTGATAATGGAAATGTAACCCCTTGCCTGAGGTATGTTGAGCATGATTCTCCGTATCTATTTCCAAGGGGATTTCACCCTGCTTCCTCTGCATTTCCATCTCTTTTGTGCTGCTGGGGAGGCACAGAAGTTATGGAAGAGAGTCCAGGGTCTGGCCCAGTATTTTTAGGCGTATTCTAGGAAGGACTGACTGAAAATTGTTATGCATTTTCCATATAAGAACTCACCATGCTTTGCGAACTCAGCTCACTCCAAACATCACTGTACAGCATTTGTAACATCAGTAGATACTGTCCAAATTAGCAAGGATTTTGATTTTAAAGGATGCATTCTTTACACTTATTTAGTTTGTGGGAGAAATTAATTATTGATTTTGTGGGGCAGGAAGGAAGGGAATTGCCATCTCAACTCACACTAACTCACATTTAAGGGCTGACTGGAAAGGTGACAGCTAGGAGAGGTATACTGCAATATTTTATGCATAGTACTGGGAGCACCTTGCTGAGCTGGGATGTAAAGCTCAGTGAAATACTACAAATGCTTTGAACATTGAAACTTTAGGGGACTGCAAAATCCTGGCAGCAGTGTTCTGTCACTAGGAACATCCTGAAGAACACTGCAGGCAGCACGGCTGCTGCTGGCCAGATGTTTCTGCAGATGTAGGTGGGCAACTTTCCCAACCTGGGCTCATCTGCTGAGTGAAGACTTGTGTAAGGCAATTGACTTAAATTTGAGCTGTAGAAAAGAGAGAGAGAGAGAAAGAGACTGAACCACTGCATGCCAGGGCATAGAAGCTGAAATACTGGTTTCAGTGATAATATTTTTCTTTTCTGTTTTGAAATTTGCAGGTGCCTGAAGAAACATCGGTACTTTTGCTACCTCTTTGCTGTGGGAATGGATGGCCTCTCTTGTCTTTTCCTGCCAGTTCTCCAAAGCTTCCCCTTGCTTGTGCCTTTCTCATTTACCTTTGGCTACTTTGATGGAGCCTATGTAACTCTGATCCCTGTTGTGACAGCAGATGTAGTGGGAACTGCTTTGTTGTCATCAGCACTGGGCGTTGTGTATTTTCTTCATGCCATACCATATCTAGTGAGCCCACCCGTGGCAGGTCAGTTTTGCCAAATGACTTTCCTATAACCTTATCAGTACTTCAGATTTACCTATTGCTGTGACGTAAAGGGGGAGGAAGGATAGCAAATGCACAGTGAATGTGAAGGCAGCCTCCAGGTAAAGGAATAACACACCTGGACGTTAATAAACCTTTAGATCTCCCATCCTGGTCTCAGTGGGATGATTTCTACATATAGAGTGAGATGAAATTTAGAAAACAAACCACTGTGAAATGGCCTTCTAAGAGTTGTTACATCACCACCTCACGTAGTTTAGAAACCGTGCAAGTAGAAGGAGTAAAAGATTTCATTGTGAAATTACATGATTTTGTAAAATCTAAAACTCTCTAAAGAGAGTTTGATTCCAAGTTTATCTTTTTTTTATGTTTTCTTTTTGTATTTAGTCTCTACGTTGCTTTGAACAGGTGGGTGAGTCAGCTCCGCTCCTGTTTGGTCATAAACTCATCCCTGTAATATCTAACCATCATTTTTCCCATCCATACCATTACAGTGAAGTAAGGATGAGATCTGTAACCTTACTATTCTTTAGAAAGCACTTGACACAGTTTTTAATACTGTGGACGATCTGAGATCTTTTTCAAGCAACCAAATATATATATCTTGCATTTTTTTGTCTGATGTTTACATCAATTCCCAATTAATCACTGCTCATTAAGTTTTTAATTTAGTTTTCCATAGCAAAAATTATTGCCAAATAGAATTGTTTTGAGTGAAGCATGAGTGTGGCCAGAGCTTAATAAATGTTTCTGCATGAAGATCTTAGAGCTCTCTAAGCCTTCTAAAGACTGCCAGTTAAATCCAGGCCATTGGAAGATGTTTATTTAGTAGTGTGGTGATGACTGCTCTGCCTTTTCTTGTGGATTTTACCTCCAAACAAAAGGCTATAAAGATATTATTTGCCTGCTGAGAATAAATCCCACTCTACCCCAGAATGTAAAAGTATAATGATGGCGATGTAAATCTGTATTATTTGATTGTATTTATATATGATAACTCCAGAAGCTTATAACTGGGTAGCAGGATTTGTAAATTATCCACAAGAGTACTGGTGGACCTCTAAAAATCTTTTTTTTTCCCTACAGGTTGGCTTGTGGACACAACTGGCAGCTATACGGCATCATTTCTCCTGAGTGGATTTTCTATGATATTTAGTTCAGCATTATTGTGCTTTGCAAGACTAGCAAAGAAAATCAAAAGAACACATTTGCCATCCCTCACTGGTAACACAGCCTTGAAACAGCACATCTGGACAAATGGAGCAATAGCTTATTCTGTCACAGCAGAATTAGACCAAAGGGATGTTGAATTTTTGGCTGTGGATAAAAACAGCTCCAGCAACAGGTGACAAGTGCTGTCGAGATTCAGTAGGGCACAGCCTGAGACAGACCTGGCTCAGTGGTGTCACACTGTTGAAGATACTTCTGTGAAACAAGACCTCTCTCAATTAGATTGTTCTGTTGTGTTTTAGTTGGCTTAAATCTACATACAGCAACAGTAATACCAAGTTAATGCAGTAATAGAAGAAAGCTAGACTGAAAATAGAGTGTGTAGATAAAAGTGTTCACAGATTTATTTGAAATGCAATGTTGACTCCACAGGGATCAGTCACCAAAACTGAACAATAACATTTACATTTAAAAATATTATTAATGACCCAAGCTTTTTCATTTTGTGGTCTAGTATGTTTCAATGGACTAATTACACACACCATGAAAAAACCTCTGCATTTATCAGTCTGCATGAAACTCTTTGCAAATGTTTCCAATGCCAAAATCATCTGTTTGTTTTGCTTTTGTTTTGTTTTGGTTTTTTTTTCTTCTTTTTTCTTTTTTTTTAAGAAAATCTGGCAGGAAACTGATCTATGCTGAAAGTATCCCTGGATCAGCTTTAATTTTTACAATGTGCCTGAACTTTGTATATACATTGCAATTTAATTTCAAACACCATTTTAGACCTGCTTTCCCATACACTCTATAGCAAATTTTACTCTTTTTTTTTTTTTTTTTTCTTTTTCTTCTGGATACCTTTAAAATTTGACCTTCTAAACACTGACATTCTGGGTATGATTTTTCAGTTGATCCTTGTCTTGGATGGTGGAAAATGTGCTGTGGTGGCTCTACTTATCTGAAGAGGACTGAATTTGTGCCATGGGAACAGGCATGCTGATAGACAAATGTGCTTTAACTGCATTAGTTGGAAGAAGCCCAAAGGCAGCCCAAGAGATCAGAGAGGCTCTTGTGTTTTCAAACACAGAACCTCTTCCTCTTGTAAAATCAGCACCCATTAGACAACTTTAGAGTCCATGCAACCAGGTAGCTGAGAGACTGTCCACCCCACGGGCTGGTAATGGAGAGGATGCTGGCAGAATTGTTTCTGTGTATTGCAGTGGCAAGTCTGTCCCTTTTCAGACCCAGAAGCTGCATCTTCAGGTGGTGCCAGTTGCTCATTTGTACCATCTGAAGAGCTGCCAGGTCACTCTTCCTTGATGGCCAGCACCCAAGAGCTGTGACTTGCTGACAGTTTCCTGCTGCTTGTGTGAGGAAGATATTCCAGTTGGCTGCTTCACAGGAGCTAGGGAGTGAATGTAGCTCATGGAGTAACTTACTGTTGTGATGGTCCAATAAATACTGTGATTTTCTACATTTCCACCGTGAAAACATTTTTAGCAATGGAAAACTTCACATTCCACAATGCAAATAGTTTCAGTGTTTTAATGCTGTATCAAGCTGTATTCTGTTCATTAACAAATTGATCAGTCCAAACAATGTTAATTTACACTGAACTAGTAGTTTTGTTAGTCTGCAGTGTGTTCAATGGCTTCTCATGGTGTCCTTTTCCACTCTGTGCCTTGGAAGTGAAAGCAACATAGACTGATGTTTATCAATTTGATCAAGAGTACAGCCATAGGAGTATAATGTATTTATATATATACACACACACATATATATATGAATATAATGTGTATCAAATTGTTTTATTATCCAAATGTATTTCAAATATAACATATTAAAATTGTTTGTGTTTAAATGAAGCCTTTCTTGCTGTCCTGCTTCAGGAATGTAGTCAGAGCCAGTAGCATGATCTATGTTCACAGACCACAGGATAAGCAAGAGCAGTGCAAAATCTCCTTAAAGCCAGTGACATAATTTTTCTTCAGCTCAGCATGAAAATTGACTCTTGGGCCCCAGTTTAGTTTTTGACATATATTCATTAAAGAAGAAAAAAATTATCCATGGGTGTTTCTTAATGAGTTAGGAAAAATATGCACATTTGGAAAAAAATTAATTGGTTTTATTATTTAGTACTGATGAAGATAATGTTTGAGATCTTAATACAATATTTTAATATTTTAAAAGGTAGAAAATAGTGTGGTCAATCAAAAATACAATTTTTTTGAACAAGTTATAAATTTCTACTGTAAATAAATTTACAAAAATTACTTTGTTATTACATCACAACACATCATGGAATTGCATATTGTAAAAGCCTGTTGGAATAATGCTATATACATTTTTATCATAGTAAATTATACTGTGTAATACATTATTAGCATTTTCTTATTATTTCAAGACTTTTTTTCATATGCTTTTCCCTTTATGTTTTTAAGCACTACCTATTGTTTTAAATATCTTCTTTAGTAGCAAACATTCAACTGGTTTTATCCACAGACCTTTTGTACAAAATGGTAAAATTCTTCCAGGGCTTTCCAGTACTGTTTCTGCTCTGACTTAAGTCAATGGAGAAAAGCTTATATACTGCAATAAAGACTTTTGTGCATAAAGCACACTATGAAATATCAGCCCTGTCATGAATGCTCCCACTAAGAAACAGAAGGAAAGGAGCATAGCAGGAAATGACCTGCAAGTAGAAGAAATGGGAATACAATCCAGGCTGGTGAAGCCTCAGGCCAAACTTCTAGCTCCTGCTCCACAGAAGCCAGGCTGAACAGATCACCTTCATCCTGCCATGTGAAATATTTCAGGCAATGCATTACAAAAATCTCTGGCTCACAACAGTTTTAAAGAATGATTTATGGTACTGGCATTTTTTTTTTTTCAGAGATCATAATATTCAGGCTGTCCTCCATGGAGGACATTTCCTGGCATGGCTTAGTATGGGAATAAATCAAGATACCTGAGCTAGCTGTGAACAATCTGCCAGATGAACACTGCATGTTTGAGGATTTAGGGGTCTTTTCCACCCTTAACGATCCTGTAATTCTATGTTCCCACCAGCCCTGATGGACACAAGCATTGATGGATATGAGCTTGGCTGGAGCACTGCACTGCTGAGCCTGTCTGGCTCCCCAGGACAGCGTGGTGGGACTTGGCTTGGGGTAACATCTGTCCCACACAGATTCTACCTCAGACGGATCCTGCCTGGGATTATGCTCTGTTCCTTGCAGTGGATGGAAGTTCAGTGTAAGTAAATGAAACTGCTTACTGCTGCTGAAGTTAGCACATGTGTCTCCATTCCATGAGGTTTGAAATGGGGAAATAATAATTATTTTGAAATTATTTATATTGTAGTGATAATCTGGAACATTTAATAAATTGTACTTTGGAAAGTTGTATGAAAATAACATTGGAAAAGTCAAGTACCTTCTGTTGAAAAATTACTCTTTTTTCAGAAAAGTATTCCTGAAACATTCCTATCAGCTTGGACAATGATTTAGCTCCTGAAAGACAAAGGCTGTGTTACTATATGGTGAATGTATTTTATATTGCCAAACATTATTGCTTTGTAAAGTGTTACAAATTTATGTGAGAAGGAAGAGCTTTTTTAACTGAAACTGTAATACTACTGCATGGTCAGCATAGCAAAGTCCTTAGTGGGGCTTGCCTCAATAAATAATACCTTCTTCTTAGTGATTATTCTGGTGTATTTCAGTAATATTTTCTATATACTTTAGAAGGTGCTTTTGAATCATAAATGGATACTGCCTGAAGTGTTATTTTCAGTCGTTTTCCCCCTACACTGCTAGCATCTGCCTCAGTGATGTATTCATAGTTGGGTGTGAATTAATTGACAGGTGTGTTCAGCCTCTGTGCAGTTCTAATTTTGCCCGAAAAAACCATATATTTCTCAAAAAAGTTTCTCTAACTCCCGAAGCTCCAACTCAACCTGCTCCCCATGTCGGCATGCCAGGCAATGCAGCAGCACCACCCTGTGGGAAATAACGTTTTTCCTCATTTACAAGACAGGCAAAATCCAGAAGGCTGGATACCTGGGAGCATCCCCAGGCATCTGTGGTCCAGAGCAGTCCTGCAGAGTACAAAGGACGTGAGGCATAACAAGTACACTTTTTGTATTACTATGTCTCACCGTTTCTTCACTGTGCAGATCGAGCTGCTATGACTCTTCATAAAAATTCAGGCTCATATTTTTTTTCCAAAATAATTTATACCTTATTCTTATTTCTTCAAGGTTCTTTTTTCAGGAGATATCCTGGTGGCAGTGTAGAGGGGAGAATGGATATGTCACCATGGCTTGCACCAACTCTTCCTCAAATTCTTCCTTCCCTGCTGCCCTCCACCCTCCATGCCCTCAGTGGAGTTTAGATAGCACTGATGGCAAGCTTAGAAGCCCTCAAGATTCACAAAGGCAGTAAGATAATCTAACAGACCCTTTTGTCCCCACAGCTGGGCACACCAATGTCATGTCACCAGTTCCTGACTTTGCCCCCACTGCTGTTGCAGCCAGCTTTCAGGAGTGGTCTGTCAGAACTGTTCCCAGTCCTTCTTGCTCTCCCTCCTCACTGCTCCTTCCCTAGGCAGGGTTGCCTTTGTTGGTAAGAGAGAAGCTGGCAGGTGGCTGGGCAACAAGGGTGGATTTTACTCCAGCTGTTTCTTAGGAAGAAGGTGTTCGCAATTTTATACACTTGATTGCTTTTGCTTGTGTTATGAAAGATTCTCTGAAGGAGAGCTGAGAAGAAAGAGGTTTGTTGGTATTTTGTGATCTGGCATTGGTGTTTTGCACTCCTTCATAGCTTGTCATCCTGTCTGAACAGGGGTGCTGCTGTGGGTGAAGGAACACTCGAGGATGGCTAGAAACTAAAGTGCACATCCTTCCCAATGGGCTCTGTCACCAGTTTACTTCATGCTACACTAGTGGCTAGGATTCATAAATATTTTGGAAGTACAGCATTAGTTTTCCCTGAGTACTATGCTCTATAAAACACAAGGACAGCACTGAGAAATTGTAACAGGACACTACAAACAATATTGAAATTTAGTTGTACAGCTGAAATCTTCTGGCAATTCAGCACTTTCTACCAACCATGTAGATCCTATGGGCACCAGCGGAGGCTCAAAGTCCTGCCACTGAAATAACAGCACAGGCGTCCAGGAGGAGCAGAAACAAGCTATGAGAAACACCAGGTCAGGGTGAGAAAAGCCTGCCTCCCATGGGCCTCTGCAGGCACATGTTAATAATTTGAGTTTCATTGGCTCTCCCAGTTGTTCCACCCCCATTCAGCCCTTCTTTGCCATATTGTATATCCCCTAGATTGTTCTTCCCTTTCTCAATCCTATTGGCCCCAGTTTTCTGCAGTGTTCAGCCCCTGTTTGGTTCTCCTAGTTTGCTGCCCCTCCCCTGCACCACTTTTCCCTGCTCCCATTGGTCCTCAGCCCTCAGAGCCACCCCTTTTCCCCCATATTTAACCCTGTACCCTCCACCCTCTTCTGTCCGTGGACCTTCTTGAAAGAAATTGGGCGGCTTTGGATCTCTAAACAAAGACCTGTCCTTTGCCTTTGTTAGCTTTTATGCAAGTGTGCTCCAGGCCCTGAAAGTGTGGGTTCCTCTCTGGGACTTGTTGAAGTGCGCTGCTTCAGGCACCCACCCCTTTTTCCACACGCCCCTTGTGCTCCCCTGCCCTGCTCTGCTCTGGTTGTGCTCTCCCCTCCATGTCTAGTTCAGGTCATTTCTTGTGTGTGTTTGCTATCCCTGGCTTTTTTAACAAGCATGCCCATAGCCATCTCTTTGGCATCTCAAAGAGTGTCCTTCCTTCCTCTGCAGATGTTTGTTGTTGTGGTTCCTGATAGAGTATTTTGGGTAAACTAGACAGATGTTGTTTTGTGCACAGTTTAATTCTTTGGTGCAATGCTCCTGGAGCCAGCTTTGCTGAGAGTTCAGGTAAAATAAATGGGGCTGTCTCCTCAGCCTTTCATATCCTACCAAGACTTTATTCTTGTTACTTTTTGGAATGGCTATTTCACTTTACTTAATCTACTAACATGAAGGCTGGTCATCAGAGAGATACCCAGAAGCAACAGTTTATAGATTCAACAGGCTTTAGTAGTTCACAATAATAATGCACATTTTGTAAGCTTTCCAGTGGACTAGCTAAACAATGTTTATTTTTCATAATTAAACAGCACACAAGGTAGTAAACTGAACAAGCCTTCAACAAAAAGTTTCTTCTACAAAAGATATTTTTAAATACATAAAAAAAGCCTCAGAAATTTTATTTGTGTGTAAGCATGCCCTTCCAGTATACAGACAAAATACTACGATATGATTTCCTTATATTTTTGTCAGTAGAAAGTAATATCTGATTTCGGCGTGGAAGTTCTGTGTTCTACAGACCATCACTTAAATACAACATTTATACCCATGTTAGCATTGAAGACTAAGTTAGATTAGCTATAAATATATAATTAGCCAAGCATGCTCTCTGTTAGTGAATGAACAAATCAATTGTTGTCTGCAGTTTCAACATTATGAGCGGAAAGTGATGCCACCTGTGTTCCATTTAGTCATAATGTCTACCTTCAAAAGAAAAACAAACAACAACAACAAAAGTTATGAAAGTCTGTTGAATCCTCCTTGGGGGATATTTTGGTACATAGGCTTTTTGTGAGCTTTAGCTTGAGATGGAAAGTCGTAGCTCAGTTAATGCATTCAGATATTCTTCATTGTTGGGATCCAAAGCAATGGCTTCCTCATACCATTCAATTGCTTCTTGTTTCTTACCATTTAGTTTATGAATGAATCCAAGTGTACCAATATCAGTGGCATCTCCTAAACCACTCTCAATTTTCTGTTTCAGTAATGTCTCCACAGCTTCACTGGCCCTTTTTCTTGGAAAGGAATCTGTTTCCAGTTTCAGACATTCTATGTAATATTTAATGGCTTTTGATTCTGACTTCATGTGAAAATGCTGAAAACGGCCATAATTGAAGTAGAGGTCTTGTTTTTCATCACAGGCTAGATCATTTCTCTGAAGCACTTTCTGATATATCTCTTCTGCTTCTTCATACCTCTTGCTTATTGCATATATGCCTGCTAGGTCATTATAGGCAGAAAAAAATACTGGCTTTTTGTCAATTGTTGTTTTAAAATGAAAAATGGCAAGCTGGATGAGACTCTCCATTTCCTCTTGAGGTGGGTATCTTGTCTTTTTCAACTGAAGTACCTTGTATTTGTAGCAGAGTCCTAGTTGGTGATGCAGAGTGACACAGTTTGGTGTCAGTGCTAGGGCCTTCTTCAAAATCTCCATTGCCTTGTCCACTTTTCCTTTCTTTCTGTAAAAATTAGCAGCATGTCGCAGGAAAACAGGAAAGTCAGGGGTTTTCTGCAGTCCTTCTTCAATGTACTTCTCCCCTTCATCAGCTTGATTTAATCGCTGAAGTTCTAAAGCAAGCAATGCCATGACGGTGGTGTCCTTTGGATTCAGTTCCACTGCCCGCTTCAGGGCCTCCAGGCATGGCCTTACCTCTCCACCATACCACCAGGCGTCACCTTCCAAGCGATACATTGCTATTGCATAGCCAGCACTAAAATCTGAGTTATTTGGCTCGCTCTGCAGAGCATTTTCAAAGCAATTCTTTGCCCTCTCAAAGTAATTCCTCCCAAACCGTAATAATGTCCATCCTTGCTCAGCGTAGATCTCTGGAAGCCGAATCTTCCCATGAGCAGTACTTGAAAGCTTTTTGCAGCTGTTTTCCACTTTGCTTACATAAGATTGAGCTTCTTCATATCTCTGCATGTGGTAATAGATCCAGGCATAGTTCCCCCAGGTAACAAGACTTCTTCTGGCAATTTCATCTGGATAACGTTTTTGAATAGCTTCTTCAGCTTTTTTGAGATTTCTCAGGGCTTCCTCATTTGAATTCTTTAGGTGATTTACATAGGAGAGTAAATTATAGTCTCTAATCTCATATTCTGCAAAAAACTTCATATGATCAAGTATTGTTTCCTCTAGGGCCTCAAGACTTACATGCTTCTTCAGCAAAGTCCATGTAAAATGACATTCTAACTGCAACAGGGAAGTCTTCAAGAAGTCCTTGGAAATGGTACTAGAATAAATCAAAGAAAAAGTTGTTTATACCCCATTTACTTCTTGCTATTCTTGTTTTTAAACCAGGCATCATGTACTTTAAAGGCAGGCAATACCTCACTTGGTGCCCTTAGTCCACAATACTTCAAACAAGCCAAAGCTGTAGTGAGCCCTAGGTCCAAAGTGCTGAACAGTGATTTTAATAATACTTCTTGCCAGTGTATGATGGCACCTCTTACACAGAAACAGGTGTTACTGTGGGTGTTAACATGGAGGGCTGGTCTCTGTACTAAAGCTGACACACCCTTGGGCCTCAGGAACATATTTCCTGTGCTGGCAACAATTGTTGAAGCCTATCCAAAGATGTAATCACTTAAAATTCCCTTAAACAATAAATAATGTGATTCGATCAATTTCTTAAACTTTTGTACATGTTATAGCTGGTATTATAAATTGAATTTTGCATTTCCTGCATTTTTAAATCCTTGTATGTTAGATCATAGCACCATTCTTATGTAATGGTTATACTGACTATATGGTTAATGTATCCAGGAGTTGGGTCCCAGATCTCACCTGCCTCTCCAGTTGGCACTCGGATGTACAGCCCATGAGTATGCAGCCCCATTGCACTTGCTGGTACCAACCACCCACTCACTCACTAACCCTGTGGCTCCTCAGATGCTGCCTCTGGATGTCCAGTGGTTGGTTAGAGAGCTTCTCTCTCCCCAGGTGCCTCATCCCTAGACATACACACTCACACACCCTTATTAACCAGACCCTGGTGACATACTACTGGTCCTTAATACTTCAGTATCCCTGGTGTGGTTTAAGCCCAGCTGGCAACTAAGCATGATGCTGCTGCTCACTTATGTCCCCCTGTCCCCCACTGGTAGAATGGGGAGAAGAATCAAAAGTAAAAATTGTAGGTTAAGATCAGAATTTAATAACTGAAACAAAAGTAAATATAGTAAATATTAATAATTATTATAAAAGGAAAAAAATAAAACTCAAAGAAAATCAAGTGGTGCACAGTACAATTGCTCACTACCTGCTGCCTGATGCCAGACTCTGTCCCTGCACCCCAATCAGCCCCCTTCCAGGTGGCTCCCTCAGTTTATATACTGGGCATGATGTTCTCTGCTATGGAATATCCCTTTGCCCAGTTCAGTTCACCTGCCCCAAGGAGTGCTCTCTCCAGCTTTTTTGTGCACCTCCTCCCTGGCAAAGCACGAGACACAAAAAAGTCCTTGACTAGGATAAACACAATTACAAACAAATTGTGAGTGTGTTATAATTGGCATAATGAAACCAAAACACTGTACCAGCTGCTGAGAAGAAATTAACTCTATACCAAATGAAATCAGGATAATCCCTCTCCATCATTCAACAGCTTTTTCTTCCCAAATGGGGTCTGGGAGCCAGAGCAGGGTGTTATTTGGGTTTCCCCTGCTGCCATTGCCTGCCTGTGTCCCTGTGTGGGTGCATAAACTCGCCTTTGTCACACAATCAAGGGGATATTTTTACAACACAGAGATGACATTTTAGTCCACACTGTGCTTTCCCTTAATTAAAGAAGGATTGACACACAATTCTATTACTGAGGCTTCTCAGTCAAATCTTTCTTTCTCACAAACGCTTCCTTGCTCTCCCTCCTGTAAATCCTAGCAGGTCTAAGAGCATGTGGGGCAGAGCATGTTCTGCTGCTCAACTGCACAATCACATCTTTGATTAAAAGGTAAAAAAAAGACTGAGTGGAAAGACTGCAAAATTATGAGGAGGCAAATCAAGGAGGAATCACCACCATAGGTCTGAGAGAGACAGATTATACCTCTTCGGCTGGGCACCAGCTGCACCTGCTACAGCCTGGACTTCATCCCAACACTGCATGCACAAAATTTTTCTGACTTTCTGTTCTACTCACAGAGACTAACCTCATTAGAGAAGCAGTAATATGACAACATTCAAGAACATGCTTATTTTATTTTGGTTCTTCTCTAAATATTCTGTAAAATATTTTCTGTTTTTAGATGTTTAAAGTCCCTCACTGCTTACTTCTATGTAAATAATAAGCATTATTTTCCCGTGGCATAGAGAAAAAAAAGTATCTTTCAGAGACTGGGTTGCTTTCTTACCTCATGGTTTTCCTTCTCTGCTCACTTGTCTTCAGATAGCCCCAAAGGCAGAGGAGTGCTGCCTACTGCTGTTGTGCCTTCCATTTATTTGGTCCAGCCCTCATATGGTCTGTGATGAAACTACCGGGAAAGAGAAAGTGAAACTAGCTTTCCCCTGGATGTACCAAAGCAGCTGAGGAATTGAAACTGAGTAACTAAGCTGCGCTGTTTCATCCTGGCTCTGTGCCATGTATTACTCTTTGTTGTGCAGAATGTGGCAGCTGCTCCTAATGCTCCCAGAGTTTACTATGTTCAAAGGCAGAGACATCCATGATAAAGAGAATATTTCAGGTTAGTGGGGGCTGACCTGGTTATCCTGCATAGGCTAGGCAAGGGGCATTTGCCCCTGGGTGCCTCTGCTGATGCACTTTGCACAATTCTGTGCCATGCTGTAGGCTCCTGTTTTATTGGTGTTGTGTTACCCAGGTAACACACACACAAACAAAACCCTTATCTCCCCTCTCTGCACTTCTTCATCCTGTGCCTCCACGCCACGAGGTCTCTGCTGCTGTGTTTTTGTGTCACAGGTCTGTGTTTTTCTGCACTATGCCATTGTCTAAGAGTACTGAGTATCCCATCTAGAGGAAATGTTTGTTGCTGCTCTCTCCATAAACCCACAACTGTCTGTTACTATATGACACGGAAAAACATGATAAGAACACGCTGCTGTTCTCAAGGTAAAAAAGGGGAGTTTATTTTCTGATTCTAACATTTATAGATTTCCAAAGGTGATAGTGGACTGGAGGGTCAAAGTGCCACCTCTCCAATGACACTGGACAAACCAACAGTCCATGAAATTTCTCCTCTTCCATAAAAGAAGGCAAAACAATAAGTTATTTACAGAAAGTGTGTGAGAAAGTTTGCTACAAGAATGTAAACATCAGAAGGCTTAGAAAATCTTTAAAAATCGGAACAACAACTATCCTTTCACAAATCACATTAGACAGAGGCAGTCAGTTTGAGAAACTGCTGCCACAGGTATGCCAAGCAAAACAAAGCTGAAGACAGGTCAGGACAAGGTCAAACTGAGCAGACCTGGCAAGCCTTGGTCCCCGGGCCATGCAAAGCCATTGCAAAGCTTACAGCCTGATGCTGGCAAGAGCAATGCCTGCCACAGGCTACACACACGGCAACAGAGATGGGAATGGCCTGGGGACTGGAGCATCTATGAACAAACAACTCATTGGTGCTTAGTTTAAAAAAATTAAAAATGCAGACCTGGCTCTGTAAACTTGACTTTGGGAGTAACAAAAAGAACCAAGAAATAGATCATAACATAAAGAAATGGCAGTATATATAGTAAATTCAGATGTAACCTGAAGCTGCAGACCAGGGAAGAAAAAGAAAGGTCTAAAAGTTTACAAGTGTTACCAAACTTGTAAAAATTACTCAAACTAGATCTGGTGAGAGGAAAAAGAAACCACAACCCTCAGCATGACGGCAGAGATATTAGTAACTGGTAACTGTTCTTTTCCCTAATTTTCTTCTTCCCTTCTTTTCTCTCCTTTCCCTTTTCCACCCTTTCCCTCCTTTAAAAAACCCAACAAACCAGTCTTACATATTAGAACTTCTGGTTTCTACAAAAATTTGGAGAGCCTTAGTAACACACCCATGCCCACCCGCCTTGTGTCTCATTTTAGTGTCTGTTTGTGTGCTTGTGTGTTTGTGTATGTGTCTGTGGAGGGACTGATGGAGCTGATGTTTCAGAGCTCAAGATAAAGGTTAGTACAGCTACTATTCTGAGTATCATTCAAGATTCTAGCATCCAGATATTGGATAGGTGATAAAAACACGCAATGGATTGAGAAGGAAAAAGATAAGGGTATCTACACAAATCCATGTATTTTATGGAAAATAAAGGTTGTAGGTAGTTACAGGGGAAAAAAGTGTTTGAAAGGTTGCTGCAATGCCAAAACCAAATGTGTAGACTAATAATTTACTATGCTACTAAGTATCTATGGGTTTCTTGCCTCTGCTTCTGTCCCTGGCATCTGTTTTCCCTGGTACACTGCTTGGTACATGTGGGAAAATGCAGGCATCTTCCTTCAGAAATGCAGACGTTTGCCCTAGTTTCCTTAATTTTTTATTAATTTAGTTGCATCTATATGCTACGGTTTGACACAAATGCCTGTTAAATAAAGTATATGCAGGAAAGTGCTTAAATTAGAATAAGTAAGAGAACACTTATGCAAAGCCTTTCTGCGCCATTTGTAGCAGGAAAATTCAGAAATCTTTCTACAGCTCTGCTGCTTTCACTTCAGAGCAAGCTGTAGCTGGGCTCTCAGGAAGAGCTGCACTGCACAGCAGCAAATGCAGAACCTTCTTGGAAAATATGTCCGGAAATGGGCTGGGAATAACAAATGCATTCATATTTAATAAAAAGTCTTTGGTTGTACATACAGAAGAATAAGAAATGTCTTCAAACATATCTACACATTTTATGAAAGAAAATTCCAATCTGGATATTTCCTTGGAGCTGAAATGGATACATGCTGACAAAGAATTCTCCCTGGAAGCATTAAGTCAGCCAAACAATTGCCAGAAATGCAGTTTTCCTTTTTTAAAAATAATGTAAATTAACTATAACATAGTAAATTACAGGCTCCCTTTACATATCCCATTTTACACTGGTTCCCATTTAGCCTAGGTTAGCATATAATTGCTACGCTTGACAGCACCAATTGTGGCATTTTATAATTTGGGTTTTCCCTTAGCAGGGAAGAGTTACCCGTAATTAATTTGACAAAAAAAATCTCAAGTGAATCACTGAGCGATAATTATCCCACCCAAGTTCTTTAAAATCAAACAGTTTTAAGAAATGACAGCCAGGAATGCAAAGAAACATGCAGTGTTTCTGTATCTAGTGACATATCCACATATCAAAACATGGGGATGCTAAGAAAGCTTCTATGATTTTTCAATTAAAATCTTAATGCTTTCTAAATAAACAGAAACGTTTCTGTTCTGGACACCCTCTTGCTCTATCACTGTGTATTTAGTATCAGATTTCTGTATTATTCTATGGATTTTACTCCAGGTTAATGAGCAGAGTAACAGAATATTTATTTTAAATGATTGAATTCTGTCCAAGTTTTCGCAAGCCCGGTCACACATCCCCTGACCACAGACACGCTTCTCCGGGAAATCACAGCTGTGCAATGCACAGAGCAGAGCACGAAGATGACACGGGTTTGCAGGAAGCTGTGGCGGCAACCCTGCACGCATGGAAGCCCGTTTTTATAAGGCTGGATAAGTTCAGACACCGCAGGAAGGCGCCGGATGGCGGTGTGTGTGTGTAGGAGCGGCGGTCGGGCCCTGTGAAGGGCGGGCGGTGCCCCGGCGCAGGTGTCGGGCCCCGCGGGCACGCCGGGGATGCTCGCTCCGGACGCGGGTGCGCCGCCGCCCTCCTCGCTGCTGCTGCTGCCGCCGCTTTGTGCACGGAGCCCGCTGCGGAGCACGGCACAGAGCTGGCAGGGCCCAACTGTGCGGGCTCCGAGGCTCCGGAGGCGGAGCGCATGCAGAAGACCCAAATTCACGGCCGCCGTTCTGGAGGCTGCAAGGCTGCTGGAAATGGAGCCCGGGGGGCGGGAGGGTTCGCACAGCGTTGCTGCGGAAACGCTGAATCACGCCGGGCCCAAGGCCGCGCCGCGGCCCCGGCGATAGGGCCGCGCCGTGTGGGCTGAGCCCCGCCCGGCCCGGCCCGGCCCGGCCCGGCCGCGCCGCTGCTCCCGCCCCTGTCACCGAGGGGCGGCACAAAAGCCTCCAGAGGGCCCGCTCGCAGCCCTTCTGCTTGGCCGCCGTGCCCCGGCTCCCGCTCGTAGGACGAGGATGCGGGGCCTGGTGCTCGCTGCTCTCCTGCTGCAGAGCATCGGCGGCTCGGGCGCGCTCGCCGCAGGGAGGAGGAATGTGGACCCCGAAACGAACATGAACATCGTGAGTGGCGCGGCCGCGGCGGGCGGGCTGGGCCAGCTGGGCAGCGCGGGGAGCCCCGCCGGCTCCGGACACCTGCCAGCTCGCACCCACACATCACACTCCTCTTTCTCTGCTCCCCCTTCCAGGTGCTCTTGGTCCGCTGTCGCCTTTATTAGTTCTTTCCCTCGCATTTCTTCTGGCGCAGACCCGTGGATTATTGCTAGCGACTGTCTTTCGGAACCGCTATCAAAGCGCATGTTGTGGGGCACGGTGAAGTTCCCAGCACCATGCTCCTGAGTTCTTACCCACGACTGCTTTTCTCCCCGTCTGGGATTTACTCTCTTAACTCCTCCTGCTGCAGGAGCTGACTCCTGAAATATTTCCTGTTGATAGTCGATATTAGTTGCTCTTTCCTCTGCCCTACCTAAACTGTGCCAGTTTTTCACATGTGTGAGAAGATGCTTCAAGATAGAAATGCTTAAGCTGTATAAGAAGTGCTTGGACCGTGTAAATACAGTATAAAGGACTGAAAATAATAATTTAGTCTAAGGCTAATAGCATTGGAATAACACTTAGCCTTAAAATAATTTTGGAATGTTAATGTCACTGTGAATAATTAAAGATATATTTAAAATAAATAACATGCTTAATTAAATTCTTCTCTTCTTCCTTGCCCAACAGTCTAAGAGAAGAACTCTGATCATAGTCTTGCATTTCTTAGATTTTCTCAAGGCATGGTTGATATAAAACCAATGACGTAGCAAGTTCACTGCCCTAGTGGAGCTGCATCAAAAGAAAATAACATAAAGCCCAAGACATAAGAGACGAGAAATTAAACCTAATAATGAAATCACAGCATTTAACAGGTGTGAGGATTTTTAGTATTATTTTCTTGTTTACTTTGAATTAAAGTCACTTAAAAGCTCTGCACTGGGTATAAGTTTTGAGGAGAAAGGTAAGAAATGGCACATCCTTCTCTCCTATATGCTGCAGTCGTGCCAGTGACTCTCTTCTGTCTTCACTTCTACGTTACTTGTTTTCTGGAGAGCAGTTTCAGTTTTTGTCTGACAAATCTGGCTCTTGGTTTTTTGCCCTGTTACCACAGTCTCCTTTTCAACACTCCATCTTCTTTCTCGCTGTAAGCCCCATGTGGCTGGGACAGTGTAGGGAATCCTTGCAGATTCCTAGGATTCAGTCTGGCTAGTTCCTGAGTCTGTACTGGGAAGTCTTACTAAGAAAATGTGCTGGATAGGCAGATGGCATATTACTACCAGACCCTTGAATTCCACATTCCAGTCTTTAGAAGAAACCCATGGTACTTTGCATGTATTAGTGGACTGAGGAGCCTGCCAGTCTGGTTCCAAGATGGTTTCTTTTCTCTCCTCAGAGTGAAATTATTACCTTCAGAGGATACCCTAGTGAGGAATATGAAGTGACAACAGAAGATGGATATATTCTTTCCATTAACAGAATACCTTATGGAAGAAAAGGCCGTGAAGGAAGTGAAGGTAAGATTAGTGTCTGTTTGGGAAAAGAAAAAATGAAAATGCTGTCTTTGCATTATAAAACTTTTGTTCCTGTAATAATCCAGAAGAAGATTAAGGACTGCTATGGTTTAAGACCATGGAGGAAATGCAGGGATTGTACAGGTGAGGAGGTGAGGGACAGAGAGAATAGTGGTAATGTAAGCTCAACATTACAAGGGAGCAATATGGGCAAAGGCTTTTGTGAGGACTGAACAATAGAATGCTTTAAAAACGAGACAGATGCGAAGAAGAGAGACAGATACCTTTTGACTTGCTGTCCTCATACACTGCATATGGAATTAACATTGTCTGTGCAGTGGTTGAATTTTTATCAGTCTTGCCACTATCCCTTATAAAAGCTCCCACAGAAATTCATATAACAGCAGCCCATTTGCATAGAAGTTGTGTTCTAAGGATTGCTTCAGAATACTTTGGACTGAAAAAATCCTGGGATTACAGGTAAAAACATGAAGCTCCCAAAAGAAATTTATGGTTGTCCTATAGCCTTGGGTGTGAACGAGACCTGTGGAAAAACCCTCTTCCCTGTCAGAGGCCAAGCAACAGCCTTCCTGAGCTTATCTGTTGGTTTTGTAGGACTTAGGATGTTTGCACTGTCTGTTGTCTTTCACAAGGAGTGTGTAAAGATCAATGCATGGATGACCCCCCTCAAAACTGTCAGGTGTCTTTGTATTTAATTTCAGAGATGCCCACAGGAAAAAGGCTGCTTTTGTATGTACCTGTGGTTTTGTTGAATCCTTAATTGATGACATAAGTAAACAGAAGTTTCCTGACTTCTGGGAATTCTCCACATACTCCTTGCCCCGCCCTCGACCCCAAGTTCATGTTTTGCAGTGCTTTAATTTGAGAAAACAAGGGTTACTGACCACATTTGTGGAAGTATGAGCTTCTGGGAGAATGAAGATTTCAAAGTTCATGTTGATCCTAAGTTTTTATAGACTTGGTATCTTTCCTTAGAAAGATACCAATGATGTGTTACTGCTGACTTAGCATATATATGCCGTATTTTTCTTTTGCAATGCCTGCATAATGTGAATGGAATTCCTTGGAATTATGTATCACATGGTGCTTTGGAACAAAGCCCACCATTCTTTAGGAGAGAAAAAAAAAAAAAAAGGAAATGTACAAAGAACCTAAAAGCAAAACATCAAGGATTTTTTGTTTTACTAGTAAAAAACCCTAAAAAAACTGCATAGCATGGGTAAGAAGGGCATGGAAATAAATCTGTCTTCAGCTTCTTGTAGTGAAGAGGACGAAATGTTCTATGCAGGGTAGTTTAAGGACCCACCTTTTTTATTTCCCTTCTGGGGTTTTTAGGATCATAGGTGATAGAAAGGCATTATTATTATGCAAGTCAGTTTGTCATATGATTGTGCAGTTCACGTGGAGATCTGGTGACTGCTTGGTAAAGTGAAAAAGGAACTGGCAGATATTGGAGGTTTTGAGGACAGAATTAAAGCATTCCCCTTCCAGTGTTACGAAACAAGCAATAGCAGCTTGAGGAGAGCCCGTTCTTCAAAAATTCAGAAGTTGGTTGATCTGAGTTTAATAAAAGGGAGGAAGGTGCCAGTGGGAAGTGGAACATTACTGAAAAGAAATTCAATGTGAGGCTTGACAGTCCTGTTTATAAGACAACAAAGTATCAGTGCAGCAGAGTAAATAGTTATGTTGAACTGTAATGTCATCAGTGCCAGTTGGGCACTGCTGGGGACTTGCTGTGTTTGCCTGGACAGTATGCCATGTGGATTTTTTAACAGAGTGGGAAAAACAGGCACTTAAAAGGCTCCTTGCCACAAGTATAGAGATTTCCAGAAAAGGGGAGTATTGTTAATTTGGAATGTGAAACTTGCAGGAAACATTTATGGACATGACCTGTGATGGATGATATAGGTGACTAGGAGTTATGATTTACATTGTTTCTGCTGAAAGATCCAAGTCTAAATTATCAATGGAAGTACTGTGTGAGTCTGTATCATGGCAGTGATATGTCACTGGAGGAGGTAAATTCCTGAGTAATCTTGGGCATTGAGCTGGTTGTCTGTCACCTATTTTCAGTGTTCAGAGCAGAAATAAAAGCCAAAACACCCGTGCTACTGTGAGAACCAGAGACAGGTCTTTGTAGTTTCTGAAGGCCATCTAATCTAAGGGATTAGCTGTTAATTGATTTTCTTCAGGTAGAAGCAGGAACTTTCAGTTTTTAAATCTGTATTCCACATAGAGGTGCCATGTCCCTTTTCAGGATGGGGAAGGCAAGAGAGTCTTCTTAAATTCTCCTGGGTCTTAATTGTGGTTCTTATAACTAGTTAAATTAAGGGGAGAAAGTCCTCTGGAACACAGATTCCTTTGTTGGCTATTGAACTGCTCCTCAGGTTCTGCCAGAGCTTTGGTGATGGAAGGGTGTTACACAGAGATAATACCAGTACCAGTTGCAGAGATTTCCACAGCTCAGCACAGTAGTTTGGCACTGCTTTGACTGGAAAGCAAAGACCTCAGTAGCACATATGTGGGAATGCCTTCCTCACATATAGGGGCAGAGCAAAGTTCATAAGTATTAAAACTGCCACTGTCTTTGGGCCACTTTTCTGAGTCTGTGAGCTTGAAACAGTTGTGAGGGCTACCTATATTTTTCTTGTAGCTCCTGCTTGTCTTGTGTTTATTTATTGCACACATATCTGTTTTGAGCTTCAAGTGATGAAACTAAGATGTTGCTAGTTTAAAACTTTTAATGATAAAAAAATAGACTTAGGTGAAAAAGCATGTGATTTCATGGCACTATGACCATTATACAAATTGCTGTTCTTAGTAGATTAAGTCAAGTAGATTAAATACTCAAGTGCAAATCTAAAACAGACTTTCAATAGCTCACTTGACTTATTCTTGTGTATGCAATGCCTAACAAACTTTCTCTTTCAGGTCCAAGGCCTGCTGTGTTTCTGCAGCATGGTTTACTTGCAGATGCCAGCAACTGGATCACAAACTTGGATTACAACAGCCTTGGCTTTATGCTGGCAGATGCTGGCTATGATGTATGGCTGGGAAACAGCAGAGGGAACACCTGGTCCAGGAAACACACACACTTCACAGTGAAGCAGGAAGAATTCTGGGTTTTCAGGTATCCTTGTTTTGCTATCCAGTCACATTGTGAACTGGCAGGATATTTTTTTGTGGTTAAATGTGGTGTCACACATGTAACCAGATGAGGGATAGTGAGGGAGAGTTTTGAGGTCAGTTTCGTGTGCTGAAACTCATAGGTGGTCATTAGAAAACTGAAAACTCTATCATCGGAGTTCTGTTTCATCCTAAAGAAGCTTTTCTTTATGTCCACACAACAGTTCTGTGCAGCTGTTCCTTGCTGGTTTCTTACACAACTAACTTTTTGTCTTTGCTTTGTAGCTTTGATGAAATGGCTAAGTATGACATTCCAGCCTCCGTGGACTTTATTTTGAAGAAAACTGGCCAGGAACAAGTATTTTATGTTGGCCATTCACAGGGCACCACAATGGGTATGTGGAGAGATGCATTCATTAGAATATATTGTGTTTGAGATTGCATCAAGTTCCACATGTGTGGTTTAGTGATTAAAAACTAGGGCACTTGAAAACTACTGCTTTTGGTTTTTAGTGGCTTTCTGGAATATTAGTCAGCATGAAAATGAAAAGATGTACTCTTTCTGTGTTTATTTGAAAGTGGAAAGCTGTTGGTCTGATAAATTGAAGTCACAGGTAGCTGGCAGTACAGCTTCTATTAAAAAATGCATAAAAAATTAGACTCATCAGACACAGTGAACAAAGATTCCCATTTCCAGAATATTTTGCTGCATGTAAGGCCTGGCTCATGTGCTTTAGACCTTCTTGTAGAAGAAAGGTTAATGAGCATTAAATTGCTTTCTGGAAGAAAGTAAATCTTCTGAATTATTGTGTTTAATTTGGGCTTTGTAGTAACTAGGTTAATTTGCATTATTTAACCTAATCCTAGATACTGCAATATAGTTAAAACTAGTAATCTTAAAAATACTTTTGCACAATTTCTCATAGATTTTTGTAGAATTTTTACCAGGTAAATTCTTATCTAACTTGTGTTAGTGACATTTGTTAATTGTTCTTGTATTATTTACAGCTTTTGTTGCTTTTTCAACTTTGCCACAGCTGGCTAAGAAAATCAAAATGTTCTTTGCCTTGGCACCAGTAGCTACAGTCAAGTTTGCTACTAGCCCTCTGGTAAAATTGGGATTGTTTCCTGACATGCTGCTCAAGGTTTGTATTTTACTGTAAATGAGGTATGTCCCTTTCTACCTGAAAATAGCATAGGAAAGAATGTTAATAGCTGTGGATTAGAGAGTAATATATGATAAGGATTCTGGGTCAGTTTTTCCATAATGATGCTATTGAAGTCAACAGTGTCTTCTGTAGCTTTATTACTGTCTAGTGAGACGATCTGCATAAGTTTAAAGTTTACAATTACAGCTTAATAGGTGGCATAAAATTGTTTTTCCATTTATATGTTTCTGGAATTTAAGCTAGGAAAATCATATGACTAACTAGTCACTGTTTTAGAAGAGTTGTATAATATCTTTATATAGAATACAGTTCATGAATTGTCCATGAACTTTAACAGATTTGTTTCACAATCAGCCATTTAGTATTGGGAGAGGATCCTTCAGATGGTGATTAAGAGCAACAGCTTTATTTAGATGCTGTGAATCATCCTCTGGATGAGTTTACCTCTTCGCCATTAACATCAAGGGGAATGAGGCAGGCTGCAGTAAGTGCCTGAAGTCAGACATTGTGAACACCCTGCTGTGTGTCAGTTTTAACCATCACTTTTCTTTCCACCACCCATGGAGATTCCCACACAGAGCTGTTTGTTCTGTGACATAAACCCCCTTCTGATCTAGCTTGTACTGATTTAAAGTCTGTCTGTAGTACTAGTTCCTTGCTCTAAAGGCAGTGAACATAAAAGCAACACTAATCATTGTGATCTCCTGTTCCTTGCATAATGGACTTTGTCTAATGAGACTAGCAGCTGATCAGTGCCTTGTGCAGATGTTCATGTTGTGCTGAGGAACTTGATTCTCACGGTGACTTGCCAAAAACTGGAGTGCAGGGAGAACCTGACAGTGACAAACCCCTGGGTCAGCCACATCTTTAAAGAACTGTGTCACTTTTAAGGAAGTTTTCAGTGGGACATTTTAAAATCCTTGAACAATTTAAAAATACCCATAAAGAGGAAGAGGTCACCACATCTCATGCAACTTGTTTTCTCTCATGGTTTGAAGAGAGGAAGTTGCAAGTACAAAAACATTTAAAATTAGGAGACAGAGCTTAACACACTTTACCCTGAAACAATCTGATGACAAAAAGCTGTACAATATAACTGTAAATTATTGAATTTAAAATTTATTTGAATTTGAGGTTAGGTTTGAAATTCTTGCAAGATTTTCCCAGTTTCCAGGCACTCTTTGTGGGGTTAATGTACTGCACCTTTTGTAGCAGAAGCACTAACCATGACAACGCTGATAAGGAGATCAATGATTTTCATATGACACACCTGTCACTAGTGCAAAAGCAAATAATTACCTCAAGAGTGTTGTAGTATAAAAACTGAAAATGGGTCATTCTGTGCAATTACATGTTTGTCTTATGTATTTGTTATTTTGTAGGATATGTTTGGAAAGAAGCAATTCCTTCCTCAGAATTTCTTGCTGAAGTGGCTTGCTACCCATGTTTGCACCCACAGAATACTCGATGACCTTTGTGGCAACCTCTTCTTTCTTCTATGTGGTTTTAATGAGAGAAATTTGAATATGGTGTGTTTCAGTGACTTTCTTTAATAACTAAGTTATTGTGAACTCTAACACAGTATTGACTGAATATATTAAAAATGCTTAAGGAATACCATTAGTAAGTTTAAAATTCAGCTTGAGAGTTCTGTTGTTTAATGCAATTAATCCGCCAAATGTTTTTAACTTATCTCATCTGTATGTATGACTCCAGTTAACTTTTGTTTATAACAGTTTTAAGTGGAATGGAATAGTTTGTTAGTTGTTCAGGAAGCAACAGGGGGGTAGAACTGATGCCCTGTGAGGAGGAGTAAACCATGTTAATGATCTTGTTGCAGAGCCGAGTGGATGTGTATTCTACACACTGCCCTGCAGGAACATCTGTACAAAACATGATCCACTGGAGCCAGGTAGGGTTTCCAGAATCTGAAGTGCCCATGACTCTGGTTTGTTTGTAGAATATTGATGTGTCGGATATTTAAGTGAAATAAAATGCCAAAATATATTTCCAGCCTAGCCCAAGTGAAATTTGGAATTGTCAGAAGTCAGAATGGCAGTTGTTCACTGCAGCTGCTTTCTTGATAAGGATTTATAGTGGTTCACCCCTCTTCCCTATTTCTTTGAAAAGATTGGAATTGGAAGTATTTCAACCAACAAAAAAATACAGCAGAATAACTTCCCTCAGAGAGATGGTGTAAGGAGTATTTGTTTCCCTTTTAGCAAACCCTGTTTTGATTACAGGTTTTATTTTTAGCCAGTGAAAAGTAGCAAATTTTCTGTTCTATTCTGTTTGGCTTAATTTGATATTTTGTTGGTATATTTTTATGTTTGTCTCAATGCACAGTTTCATGCCTGTGACGCTCTTGTGCCTAAAGCTTGGTCAGCAGGCTGACAGGTGAGACATTTCCCATGGAATCAGTGGTCAGTGCTGCTTGTGATCTCGTAGCTGGATTTGGTCACCTCATCAGAGACAGGGTGTTCTGCTGTACACAGCTGTTCAAAGGTTGGCTCAGAAACTTGTGAAGATTTTTTTTTCCAGATCCCTGTTATATAAACTTCTGTTTCTGGAAAAAATAGGAGATGGTAAATTATGCAGAATAGGCTTGCTAAGAAAGCTCCCTGCTTTATTTATACACATTTAGATATCAAGGTAAATATTTCAGAAGTAAACATGGAGCTTCCACATCCTGGCTTTGGATACATTAAGCTGTTTTCCTTAATAATTTCTACCATTGCTATGAGAGAGTATGAAATCTTAAGGGACAAAGTCTAATGGTATTGAATGTTAATGTTTTCCATTTCTGTGACACTGGGAAAAGCAGTGACACTTGTCCTTGTTAATATTTGGCATTCCGCTGGTTCTTGTGTAGGTTGCCTGTTCTCCAGATGACTACACTATTTAGCTCTTCTGGTAGTAGTGTTGCAATTCTTTATATTGAATTTATTTATTGTATTTTTTTTATTTCTAGGCTGTGAGGACTGGGGAACTCAAAGCTTATGACTGGGGAACCAAAGCTGCAAATATGGCTCACTATAACCAGGTAGACATCTCCTACATTTATAATTCTAGAGTGTCACAGAAAATAGTCCTTGGGCACTTCTCTGGCTGCTATATTTATGCTGCATGCTAAAGAGCTGTTGGTGTTATCCAATAACCAGAATGGAGATCTGCTTTTTCCAAAACAACAAAAATAGAAACCAGCTGGGACTGCAGAGCTCAGAGGCACTCCTAAGTCAGTGTGGGGCTCATATTTGGATATGAAGCTGTGGTGGCACACACTTCCTTGAGGGGAAGTCCTGCCAGTCTAGATCATGAGATCCCCTGCACTTCTCATCATAAGGCACAGGCTGTCAGTTCATGTGTATTGTTTATCTTTAGTCTGTTTAGTCTCCATGAATTTTTGTTTCTAAATTGCTGTGTACAATGCCAAAAATATTTTGCCCCTTGTCTCTTAGTGACTGCAAAATACTGCAATATCACACTTTGAGAGTCACTTCGAGCCTTAGATTAGAGTTGAGATATCTTGAATGGAATGCATTTTTGCATTCTCTGAGGTCCTGCTACCCTGCTGTCTGTAAACTCCTCAAACCACATCTTTACTTCTTCACATGCTATAATATTGCAGGACTCTCGCAGTTACATTTTTGGTTGAGCCAGGACTCCATCTCTAGCTGTCCAAGAGAGAAAATGATTATCTGACACGTTCTTGCAGTTGCTAGTATGTTACACTGGCAGTGTAGGATCACACTGAAGATTTTTTTTTCCTAATGCTTTGTTTTCACTTTCCCTCTCCTCAGTCTACTCCTCCTTTCTACAAAATAAAAGAGATGACTGTACCAACTGCAGTGTGGACTGGTGGACAAGACTGGCTGGCAGACCCAAAGGATGTTGCTATGCTGCTCACTCAGATCACTAATTTGGTTTACCACAAAAACATTCCAGAGTGGGAACATTTGGATTTCATCTGGGGCCTTGATGCACCTTACCGCATGTATAATGAAATAATTAAAATGATTAGGAAGTTATCTCTAAACTGATATGGGTATTGGTTCACCAGGAATTTGTCAGTTTTTGGAAAATACACTTTTCAGGCAATAACGCTACATTGTTTAGGATGATGCATTTTTAAAATACCAGCAATGACTACTAAATTGGATTAATATTTGGTTGCTTTTTCTCAGTATTATTTCTCTCTCTTCACAGTATTTTGCTTATTTTGCACACAGTGGCATGGTACTCAAAACACAGCAGTAGCACAAAAAGAGTATGTCATGTGCACATAAATTTAGTCACCTGTCTGAAAGACAAATTAGATAAGTTAGTCCATTCAGCACCTCAGGTGTTTGACACTTACCACAAGTGTTTCACTGTGCGTAAAACACAGCCATTTCTCAGTATGTGGCCATTTCTAAGTACCTTTGAGAAGTACTTCTTGTACTGCAGTGACCTATTTGGTGCTGGCACTTTACAGAGCACTTAGTAACTTTTTGCTGTTGGTATTATTTTAGCCAATCACATAAAATCAGATTACTTCCCTTTTCAATATTGCCCAGAAGAACTGTGGTGAAGCCAGAGAAAGCACTGAGAGTTAAAATCTCCAGTTTTGGGACTGATTCATTGCTGCATTTTCTTGCTTTGATGGTGTCCCTGAAGCCTGTAGTGTTTCACATACCAGCTGTGGATAGAGGTCACAATTTGCTCTGGCAGATTCCTGGAACAAGAGTAGTGTTCAAACAAAACCACTTTCAGTTAACTTTGTCAATAGGCTCTGGCTTTCAAGGAGAGTGATGTAACATGCTTGTGTTTTGCACTGACCACTAACTAGAAAACAAGCTCCCCCAGTCTACTGCTGGTGAGAGAAGAGCCAAAGCATTAATTCTACAGCTTGAGCGACTTAATTTCTGTGGACTTTTCCCCTTAATTATCTGCTGCATTGAAGATCTGTTAATTTCTTAATCACTTACAGGGTGCTCCCCACCATTGTGTTCAGGAACTAAATAATAGCCTGGAGAAGCCTGACAGTATTACAACAGCTCAATTTGTCTACTTCAAACTGGGGCTAAGACCCATTTAATGGGGAAGAGGCTTCACATCTGCCTCAGGGGGCTGACTTTGGAGCTCTTTCCATTGGACTTCGGTTTCTCTGAGAGGCACTGAAGTTCTGTGCCAAATGAACAATCTCCAGAGTCAGTTGCCTCAGTCCAGATGATAATTTCTGTGCCATAGTTGGATTCAACTCAGATTTCCTCAGTAATCCCAACAGGATAAAGAGCCTTTCTACATGACATAGGAAATAATGCATTTTAAATAGAGGCAAACTTATTTTGTAAAAAAAAAATCAAAAAATAAAAAAAAATTGCAGAAATAGTCACAGGTTGTAAATTCTGACTTGTTTCTTTGGTATTTTTTTTTATTATTCCTAATTCAGACTCAGGGAATTGTCAGGTGTTGTTTAGGGAGGAAGTGGTTGGTTCATTGGTTTATGAGACTTTGGTCTTCTGTAAAGCACAGCCAGATGTGCTTTACTTTGCTGTGCTGAAGGGAAGCTTCTGTAGGAATCCAGTGTGGCTAATTTAACAGTTGTGAGGGTATGTGGTGTGGGAAGAGCCATGTGCATCATGTTTATTAAGCTTGAGCTATTTCAATAAACATGAGACCTGCTTGGAGTTTGGACTGGTGTGGTGTTTCACTTCCTGTTTCGTGAATGCATGGGAGTCTTTGGGACAGAATTCAGAAAGCCAAGTCTATTTTTCACAACTATTACTCCATAGAACAAGTACAGAAAAATGTAAAATAGTTAAGTAAACTTCCATTTTACTTTTTCCCTGAAAGAAGCTTTTCCCAAGCTTAAAAGCCCATTCTTATTTTGGTGGACTTCTCGAGACTTTTAAGTAAGGTAGTAATTGTAAATAATTACTCACAAGACAGAGTAATTTTCTGAGCCTTCAGGTGAGGCTTCTTTTAAACCACTGACATGGTGGAAAGCTTCTTGTATCACAGTCTTAAACCCTGGGTAATTGGATTGCATAACAGACTGTCTGGTAATCTCATAAATGGCATTTAATCACATAGTAAGGCAGGGAGCTAATCTTTGCCACAGTACACATGAACCAGCTTTTGACCTTTGTCGCCTTCAGTAATAAATGTGCTCAGGCTATACCTTTCTGTACATACTGTAGTTGTGCAGTCGAGACAGTAGAGATAGTATTAAATCCTAAATACAGTAGAGAGTATTAAATCCTATGTGTTGCCACCTTTGTCAGCTGATGAACACCCTGTGTAGTTGGAAATAAAGCCAGAATACTGGAAGCTTTACACAAAATCCATTATGGAGCTTCTCTGCTTCACTGGAGTAGGGATAGTTATGGAAATGGTGAGCTGCTTTAGTTCTTCCTGACTCCCTGAAGTTGCAGGTACTGTGTGACAGAAACTTGGAGAGGTGCCAGTGGAAAGAATTGTGCAAAATAAGACACCCTGAACACAGAGGGGACGAGTGAGAAGCTTGGTCTATTTAGAATCACCTGTGAGGAATTAAGAGTTCAGTGATGAATAGTACATTTTTCTAAGCAGATCTTAAATGCTGAGTGCCTGTTCTGTGGACCTCTGTGTTACAGGTATGTATGTATGTATGTGCTGTTGAAGGTTGGCTGAACATCAGCTTTGGACAGTATAAAAGTGCACTGGCTTAACAGAGGGCATGGGACACTTTCTGCTGGCTTGGTCTCAGCATTTAGTGACTTCTAGAAAGGCAGAAGAAAGTAGTCCCTGTTCAGCTGATGGATCTCTGACTCACAGACCTGTGTGCAGCTGAAGAGAATCCATGGTCCATGACTTTGACTGAGAGATGTACAACAATCAGGTGCATCAGGGATAACACAGACAGAAAGACAAGGTTCTGTCCTCATGTTCTGCTTGGAGCTTCACAAGGATTTTGTTGCAGTCATCTGCAAGTATATTTACAGTGTTCATTTCATGCAGAAGGCCTGAGGATGGTGGAGTGTACTGAATGATGCACTAGCTTCACATAGAGCCTTTTTACACTGGCTAGTGATTGCACTGATAAAAGTTTATACATCAACTCAAGCAGTGTAGAAGTGCCTCAGCATAGGAAGAGGTGGTAAGACAGACCTCCTACTCAGGCCCTGCAAGAAAAACAGTTTTGTCAGCCTGGGAACAAATTTTTCTAGAAATTATTTATAGTGAATGTGCCATACCAACAAAGAAGCAAACAAAAACCCCAAAGCCCCTCAAAACAAACAAAACCCCTCCAAATGACGCAGAAGTGCCTTTATATCATTGAAAGTTACAAATGGCTTTACTCTGTAAGATGTGAGAGAGAAACCTTGATGGCTGGATAGGTTTTTGGATATCTAATAAAATGGCTCCTAGTCTAAGATTTTCTTGTAATGAAAGCATTTATAATGTCTTCACCCTCTATTGTGTTACAAAGTACAAACTCATGCTGCAGCACTGCCCATCAGGAGCTTGCCTTTCTTCCTGTCAGCCTATTTTCATAAAACTTTGTGTGACCAAAATAATTGAAATCATCAATGAAAAAAAACCTATGAAGGTTGGTTGGACACCAGCCACACCTGTAACAGGATTGCCTAATTCTTACTTTCTGAGTGGAAGTGTCTGCATTAAGTTCCGACTCTTCTGGAAACATTGTGTCTGTAAGCTGCTGAGAATACAAATCAATTTCTCATTCCGAGTTAAGAATTCTGAATGAAAGGATTTTAGAATATTTTCCTGGTGGTTATTATTTTGAAAACGGATCCTGTTAAGGTAAAGCTTGAGAATTAGCAATTTACTTCACTGTCAGTTTTCCATCATCAGCCATTGTTGGAAACTAATATCAGTGACCTTTGATTATGTTTGATACTGGCTGGAGAGGTTTTCAGTGAAGCTTTGTTGGGGAGGTGGCAATTAAAAATTTGAAGAAGAAAATGTGTTGGTTCTGTTATGAAAAGTATTTTGTGTTTAGGCTAAAGTTTTTAATCAAAACTGAAGAGGAATGGGTGTTCTTCATCCTGAAATTCTCAGCATCCCTGTGGGCTCGGGGTACAAGCTGCTTACCAGGGATGCGAGGAGGAGAGTTTTATCTCGCTTATTTTTATCCAGATCCTGCATTTTAATATGCAGATTCACTAAACAGAAGGGGACTGTAGGTTAGATTCGTAGAATCATTTAGGATTGGAAAAGACCTCTAAGACGGAGTCCAAGCGCCCTCCTTCCCTCCAAACCCACCTATAAAGCCTGTGACAGACCCGTGCCTACCAACTTTCCGTGCAGCTGCAGAGCAGTGTGTAGTTGGTTATCCCTGGAGCCGAGGAGCGTTTCCCGGCTCCCTTATCCTGCAGCCGGCGGCGGGGCCACGGATGGGCGCCGGGCGGCGCTGCCGCCCGCGGGGAGAGCGGTAACAGCTTCCTTGAAAACGCGAGCAGGCACTGCCGCTGCTCCTGGTGCCTGCCCTGCTTCCCTGGTGCTGGTCCCGAGCGAGTCTCCAGCCCTCCTCCCCAGCACGCTTTTCCCGGTAGAGGGCTCAGCGTGTTCTGGGATGTTGCCTTGTCTCTGGTACAACAATAATGCTACCATACAGAGGGAGAGAACAGGAGGATGAAAAAATAATTTTCACCTCTAATGCTGCGTTAGTTTCAGTATGTCGATTCTAGTTTTCTCTCCCGCTGACTTTCCCCCATTTTCCGGCTGCCCGCTGTAGGGCTGCGCTGTTTACATCATAGCCCGTACCTAACAGTGCAGCCTGGGGTAGGTGCTTGCATCTTGTGCTCATGTGGAATCTATTTAAAACCCTTTGTGGGGCCTCATTCCAAACTATGTGCCCTTCAACCTAAACTCTGTAGCAGGAGTGAGTTTTTGAGAGATTCTTGCAACACATGGGAAAGTTTGGCAGCATTGTACGTTGAGTGAAAAAAGCTGGGGTTGTGTCGCTGAGTAAGGTACGGAAGGGGTTTGTGCGTACTTTGCCTTTTTTTGTGTCATACCTTGTGCTGACAAGGAAACTGGAGTTAGCAGAGCGGCGATACGTGATGAATGCTGTTGGGGGGCTAAGCCAGGCGGCTCGGGCTCGCGTTCTGGAGGCTGCGGGTCCGTCCCCTGCGGTGCTGAGCTCCGGTGCTGCCGCGGGAGCGGGCTCGGGGCGGCGCCAGCCGCGCAGGTAAGCGCTGCTCGCTTGCGCCGTGCTCGGGCTTTGTGTTGCAGGATGTCCTAGAAATAGCGCTGCAGAATTCCGTTATTTTTCCTTAAGGGATTTAAGAATATTTTTCCATGACCTAATCTGCAGGCAAAATGCCTGTTCTTTAAAATATAGCTTGTGGGCACAATGGCTCTAAAACTTGTGGAGACTTCACGTATCTGTAGGGATTGGATAGTTGGAGTGTCTTTAAGGCAGCTGAGCAATTTATGTCAATCTGCCTTTAGTGAGATTTGGAATACATTATAAAATAAATTGATTCCCTGCATAATGCTAATAAAACAGAGGATCACTTTTCTCATCTGGGAGAGTTAATTTCTGATTGTGACTGTATAAATCAACAGAAATCACATTAATATTCTTGGACCCAGCTGGTGATCGTGTTATAAATGCCTTATTGTGAAATAGAGGTTAGGATAAAATGCAGTCAGAACAAATCTCTTGGATATAGAACCTCACCTGTTAGATTAGTGTCTTGCACCAGGTTTTAATTCGCAACAGTTAATGGTTTAAATTAATTAATTCAACAATCTCATAACAGCACCGAATCTGAATTCCAAAATATACGTGGAACAGGTAGAAACCTGTCTCCTACAAGGACCTACTGATTGCCTGAATAATAGCACAGATAATGTTACCACTTAAGTAAAATTCTTGGAGCCTAAGGAGGGAACAGAATCTATTAAAAACAGTTGAAACTGAAAGCAAACTTAAGTGTTATAAATTCATGCATATTTAGAAAAGGTCACGGCTAATTAATCTTACCTAATTATTCAAGAGCAAGGAAATACAGTCTCACATTTGCCCCATCAGATTTATTTTCTGATTAGCAAAGAAGTAAAATCATCTGAACAGGCTAATAAAGTCATCCAGGAAGTTGACCTCACTTCCAATATTAGAATAAATGCTTTAGTGACAAAAGAGGTGAGTTCATAGGAAGCTTATGGCAAGCTTTGTTTCCCTAAATGTTCAAAGCTTTGTTTTTCTTTTTCTATAAGCACAAAAGAAGTGATGTCTTAGTGATTAAATCAAAACTTCCATCAATTACCTCTAAAAGCTTTTAGCTAATTAGGAATGTTGGAGTCAAGCCTGCAGGCTTGTGCCTGTGGTGTGCTTGCCTGTGGTCAGAGGAAGGTCCTTTAAAGGACATGGGACTAACGGGTGGATCTTTTAAATGCATATGTTAGTTTGATATATGGTAAAGGAGGATTTTCATAGCAACTTGCTAATAGAGCCATTGAGATACGGAGTGAATATTGTAATAATGTGATAATACTGGTAGCTAAGCGTCTGTCTCAGCATAATGAGATTTTACCCTGTATTCTTCCCTGTAACTGGGGGATCTTATGTTCTTCAAAAGTGGTTGGCTCAATTTTGCATTAGTCAGGTCAGGTGAATTTTTCCATGTCAAGTAGATACAGGTACATAAAGAAGAATGTGATCTCAAATGTCATGTTAAATGGAGATAAGTCACAGCCACCACATCCACACTAGAAGTGTATTGTAGGTCTCCTTAAGGTTTTAACTAAGGCTCTTTTATAACCAAGGGATTGTTAAGGAAATGTGTGTTTGCACACAGCCATTACCCACCAGATACCCACAAGTCAGACCTGGAGTTTAGGTAGCAGTCACATAAAAAAAAACGGTATTTTTATTGCCTTATCTATAAAGACAAAAGGATAACAAATGATGGCACAATTCAAAACCAATAAGAAACAGCAACATTTGAAGTGACTGCAGTAAGTGGAATGGAAGATATTCCAACTCTTTCTCTGAATTCCAGCATTAGAGTTCTGCCCTTTCTGCTTGTTTTTCCTACTGTCCAAGTCTCTAGTAGAGCTCTACTGATAACCTTGGCCAGCTAATTCTGTTCTGAGATTGTAATGCATTATATTGCATTCTGTATGACAGGAGAGGGAGCTTTCCCTTTAAGGATACACATTGCTATGTGAGAATTTCTGGGGTGGAGCTTCAGCAGGCGGCATAAAAGCCTGCAGGATTTCCAGCTGCCTCAGACTGCAACCAGCATGAACTGCAGCCTGCCACAGAGAGTGCTGCTCAGCTCTCCGATGGAGGGACAGCAGGGCAGGTTGTGCCTGCAGCCTCTCTGGGACTTTGTCACCGCAAAGGAGCCATTGATCAAGTCACCGTTTTTCCCAGTGCTGTTTTCTTTTACAGCATACATGGCTTTCTGTCTTCCATATGTTGCACTGGACTTTTTAAGCATTAGACTACCAGACTTGAGAAAATACAAAATCCAGCCACAGAACTATCCAAGCCTTGGAATGATGGTGCCTTGCATTATTCAAAGTGTATATCACCATGTGGTTTTGATCTTCCCGGTGACATTTCTACACTGGTACTGGAGACCCATGAATCTACCAGTGAAAGCTCCAGAGCTGCCTGAAGTCCTGCTGCAAGTAGCAGTTTGTCTGCTGCTGTTTGATTTCGAGTACTTCCTGTGGCATTTGCTTCATCACAAGGTGCCTTGGCTCTACAAGACCTTCCACAAGGTGCATCACAAGCACGTGTCGACGTTCGCCCTTACTACACAGTATTCCAGCGTATGGGAGTTGCTCTCACTGGGATTTTTTGCTGCTATAAACCCGCTGCTCCTGGGATGCCATCCTTTGACAGAAATGATTTTCTTCCTTGTAAACATTGGTTTGTCAGTGGAGGACCATTCTGGATATGACCTCCCATGGTCAACTCACAGACTTGTGCCTTTTGGATTGTATGGAGGAGCACCACATCATGATCTCCACCATCTGAAATTCAAATCAAACTATGCTCCTTACTTCACACACTGGGACAAACTTTTTGGGACATTCACGGAGTCACATTCCAATTAAGAATATTTACCTGTGGATGAACTCTTATTTTTTATAGACTGAACTGGGACATTATTTTTTTAAAGAGATACAGAAGATTGTATATTTGAAGCTGCCTACAAAAGCAATAGCTATTTATAACAAATCCTCTTAATATATTTGTGTATTTGTGTGTGTACTTGGAACTGTCTGTGTTAAGGGACTGCAAATGGAAAAGTGAATATCTGTTGCTTAAATTTTAGTCTAAGGTTTAAGGGAAGCATTAAGAGACATTCTCTCTCCTTTCCTTCTTTCCAGCTTTCATAAAGCATGTATCATGTTACTGTATGATGTTTTATACATACGCCAGAACATTATCTTACTGTTGTAGGATGATTTATGATGTAAACAGAAAAGGTACACATCATGGATTTTGTAGAGTTTAATCTGCCAGAAAAAATTGTTATGCAATGATTTTGCAAAGTATTGCTGCCAAGTCATGGTGGTTGGCTAACTGTTAAATGATTTTGATATTTATATTTTTTACCTTGATGTACTGTCTCTTTTTAATAGAGAATAAATATGCTCATTCTTTTAAAATCATATTATGTTTCATTTTATTAATTCCTCTGTTCGTATTAGGAACAGGTATGGTTCCTTGCACATGGGTGTCATTTATTTGAATTATAAAATCATATAATTGTTTAGGTTGGAAAAGACCTCTAAGATAGAGTCCAACCATTACCCTAACACTGCCAAGTCCACCACTAAACCCTGTCCCTGAGTGCCACATTTACACATCTTTTAAATACCTCCAGGGATGGTGAGTCAGCCACTTCCCTGGGCAGCCTTATCCTGTGCTTGACAACCCTCAGTGAAGAACTTTTTCTTAATATCCAATCTAAACCTGCCCTGCCCCAACTTGAGGCCATTTCCTCTTGTCTTTTTCCTTGTTAACTGGGAAAAGAGACTGACATCCGTTTTAATTTCAGAGTTGCAGAGTTTTTTAATATTATTTCAGAAGTGAGTAGTTTACTTTTACTCCTGAATCATACATTATTTTAAAATAGTTTTCAATTTTGTAGAAACATAATATTAAAGAATGTGGTTTAAAAAGTCAGTGAGATGTTATTATTATATTTCTGAGACTCTTGAATAATTTTTACTAAGCAGCCCTTTAAATGGGAGGATTGATCCTTCAGAATCATATCAATTGTTACTTGCATACAAAATCCTGTCAAGCAATATAAACAGGGTTTCTACAAAGTAGATAGGTCTTTCAAGCAGATTTCAGGGGAATAGAAACAAACCTTTCAGAATCCTAAGACAGAACAAAATGGCTATGCATTGCTAGAACAGTTACATACAGAAGATCAAAATGTATCTCACAGAAGTCACACTGAAAAAATTAGGCATGAAGAGATAAGCAAGCCTTTGATGTCTCATTCAGCAGAGATCCACACGGGTGTCTAATGTCTCCTACAAAACATTTTAATGCTTGTTATCATCCTATCCTGTATTACTAATAAACTTCCCCGGACGATGATGGAAACAGGGAAAGCACAAATAAAGTCGAAAGTGTGGAAAGAACACTTAAACATCATCATCCAAAAATGTCTTTGTCCTTATGTTATGTCTAGAGGGTTGTGTGACCTTACAGAGGCTGTTTGTCCAGTGGAAAAGAGAACCCTTAGTATTTCCAGCAATGTGAATTTATAAAGGGAGCAGCACTTTGAGACACTGTGTCTTTTTGATAACAGGAAATAATGTTCATAAATGTCTTCATAAACAATACAAAATGCTGCAATCTTACTACTCAAATACTCTCTCTGCTCTCTGGATATCATAGAAGAGCAACCCTTCTCTTCCTTGTTAAGCACATGATGCATACTTGAGAGTAAAAATTGAGGCTTAATACTGGAATCTGCCATTAATCTATTAAGCTGTGAGGAAGAATCCCCAGTCTTTCTGATGGTTGTAATCTTAGGTATTTTGGTGTGTTCTTGAAACAGAGGGAAGTATTCTTTCTTTTCTGCCGAATGCAGGAGGAAAAAAACATTATCCGATTTCTTGGAGCTGTTTAGCCATTTTGAGATGTCCCAAAGTTATCCTTTCTGTTCTAGAAATCCCACTTAATTCAGCTTGGCAAATTCTGAGCATCTGGCAAGGATAATCTGTGGTTTTAATGAGTTATACCTTACAGTATATTTTGTAACTGTACACTCTAACAGTCTGTTTCATGTGCTATTGGCTCTCTGAGTAAGCAAGGGTAAGGCTAACTGGTACTTACTTATGTTGCTGTAGGAAATCTGTGAGCAAAACCCACAAGAAAGGTTGTAACTAAACTCATGGGGATTATTCTGCTTTTTGTATGAGGCTTAAGAGTTGATGTAGTACTTTATATAGTACTAGAAAAATTCTAGTCAGCTGCAGGCAAAACGATGCTTGCTGTTAAGTCAAGTGAGATGACTGTCTGATTTGGCACTGACAGTGTAGCCTGACAGCTACTGAGGATGATCAAACTGGCCAAGGAAGGAGGCAATGTGCTGCATAATGATCCTGCCTATTCCTCACATCCTCAACATTTGCATCACTTCAGACACACACCAAGAATGTGTTTCCTCAACCATGGAATTTCCCCCAGGTTATATCAGTACTTAATCTGTAGCCAATCAGACCTGGAACCTCAGTTTAAAGTCTCATTATTGCAAAAACTTGGAATACTCAAAAAAAAAAAAAAAAAAAGAAAAAAAAAGGTTGTTAAATGAATATTTGACTAATACATGTCTGGAATGGCTTTTTTGAACCCCATACTAGAAATATCTCTGTATGTGATCCTCATGATGTAATCCTAGCATACAGGTTCCCTATTTCTCCAACGCTTTTGAAGGTAATTTAGGTTCTAAACTCTGAGGGATTAAATCCATTTGCGTGTTGTGTGTACTTGGAAGTGCTTTCTGTAGCAGTTTACTTTAGTCTAAGTTCAGTTGCGCATGTGAGAAAAATTCATGAGCAGGAGACCCAAACAGACACATAACTTCAGGCCTTTGCAATTCACTGAAAACCTATACTGGAGATAAAGCAAATAAGGGTTGGTTTTTTTCCTGTTTTCATTGAAAGCTCAGCATATACTGTGCCACTGAGCGTGAGAGAACAGTAAATTCTGTGTATTGATAGTGGTGAGATTTGAAAACAGGATTTTATATTTGTTACTTCCTATATTTGCATTTCCCCATGGTCTTTACCACAAATCTTTACCAGACAAAAGGAAGGGCATGACACTCGCTTGTGAGGGTTTATGTAAGAAAACCAAACCCAACTTTCTCTCTTCTGTTCCAAAATTCTCCTAGCTTCCTTCCTCTTTATAATGTGACATGGTGTTCCACACAGGCTTCCTATCTAATCTGCTGAAAGCTGAACTATGGTAATTTGTGAGTAAATAGAGGATGTTTGCAGACCTTTGAAACTGTAAAATAAATGTTTTTGGTTCTGCTATTGTCCACTTTATATCTTCAAAATTTAATAAAGCTCATAGAAAGAAGATTTTGTGCATTTCTCTATCTTAACTCTTAGGCACACATTAAATATTGAACTCTTTGTCTGTTCTTGTGAATTGCAGGAGTTCCCAAATTCCCACTGGCAATTTAGTCCTACACTTCTCTTGAAATTTGGTGATAATGTTTCAAATGATACCCAGTCTGTCAGTTTTGATAAAAGAGCATTACACTGCAAAGGAAGAGGTTTGTACTTGGTGGGAGTGCTTCAGTGCTGCTGTAAAGTGGGCTCCTCACATGCTTTGGAGTGAGCATAGGATGCTTAGAGCCATGCTGAGTCAATATTCAGTGCTGGAAAAGGCTTTGTCCTCCCTCACGTTGATCAAGCACTTCACAGGAGAAAACCTACACAGTTCTGGTCTATAACTATGATTTCTTATTATTTTTTTGTGATTTATTATTATGAAAAATAATGTGTATCAATAATGGGTTTAGTGACTTGGTTGATCTAGTGTGTTATCTGGATTAAATGAAAAGCTAGTATCTCTTTGGGTAATGCTATCTCTAAATAAATTTTGAAGCAATTTGTGATGACAGAACACTTAATTGACATCTGTTTCCTCTTGATATCATTAGAAGGAATAACTCTGATGTGGCTTTATCTTCGTGGCTTCAGCAGTCACTTCAGTTTCACTTATTCTTCCTTCCATGCACAAGTATTAAGCTTCCTCTATTACCTGCCCAAATCCATGCAACCCTTTTTGAACTGGTAATGGACCTGTATCTGAAAAAAATCATCTGTCTTGGGCTCTCTGAAAGTATGAAACCTCACTGGAATTATTCACAGATTTCCTTGGGAGAGAGACTGACTGGGGTGTGAACCAAGCATCACGTTTACATGTAAACCACGTCAAAGCCCTGGATTTACATGCTCAGATATTGACACTGGTCCTGCATTGCTCAGTGCAATCCAACCTGAAAGGTCTTTGTAGCAGTCTGGAGCTGTGTTTGCAGCATGGTTTTCTTGTAAAAGCAACTGCCAAACAATTGTTTTCCAAAACTTAAATGTGTTTCTAATTTAGGGAAATTTGAAGTTGTTTACTGAAAAAAGTCCCATACTGTCTCCCAAGCTAGCCAGCACGAGCATTCCAGGCTTTAAAGGGAACAGAACCAACACAGGGGGCCCTTCAGCTGTGGGAAATGATGCTGAGTTTTTAATAATTCTTTTCAAACTGTTTTCTTCTCAAAGAGATTACTAATCACCTTGTCTCCCAATCTGGAATGGTTGCTGTGATCAAGGCTGTAGGTGCACAGGGGAAGAGGAGAAAGGAGGCTGGGAAAGTGCTTTTATTTCTGTCCCTTGGTGCAGTGTACAGTGCTGTCAGGTATGGATGGAGTGTTGCACTGATATATCCTTCCCACCAGAGCACAGATGGTTTCAGCCCTCAGGTTCTTATTGCTGGAGTGATTCAGACTCCACATCCACACACGGCCTTTCCTTATTTTTATCTCTTTCTTTCTGGAAATTCCCGCAGCAGCAAAACACAGTGACCTGCAAGAGGGAACTCCACCTTTGGTCAGCATAAATGCAAATATATTTTTGTGTCATCAAGCATAAGGCTAAGTTAAAAAGTTCTACAGGCACATGGACTGGAGTGCTCTTCCATGCTCAGATTTGAGATAGCAGGTTTTACTTGTGGAAAATAAAAAAGCCAGCAGTCCAAAGGGGATGGTTAGTAGGCCAGGCAGGCAGAAACATGGTATCAGTCTATTGAGAGAGGCTTCAATACTGTGATTTAAAGGGATGGGAAAGGATGGGCTACCTGTACTTCCTGGAGAATTTACATGGCACATATTTTTATTTGTCCTCAGAATTACACAGCAAGCAATTCAGGGCATTAAGTTGCCCAAAATCTAAGATGAGCTACAGGAAAAACTGTTTTAAAGGTGAACAAGATGTGCCCTCTTTATCAAAACAATATGAAAAAGTTCTCCTAGAAATTTTGTTGGTGTCTGTTTACACACCTTTTCATTCATTCACAGCAGCTGTGAAAAATTACACCCCTAACAAACAACAAACATGGGTAATTTCCCAGCCCCTTTAAGGGATTTATTTACAAAACTTCCAGAACTAGTCTGAATAGCTGAGACAGTGGAATTTGTCAAGATCTCTAGACAAAGGAACTTGGGAAATAGAATGATTTAAAACTGCACAAGCAGCTTCCCCAACACTGGCAACTTACAAAACCCGTGAGATCAGAAGTGTCCTTCTCAGCTGAGCTTACAGAAAAAGCAAATGCCCACCAGCTGCCTTCCCCTCTGTTTTTACCCTAGCAATCTCCACAGGCATTCTCCCTTCCTGGTACTGCCAAAATACTTCTCCTGAGCAGCTGCTGACAATCTCCCCTTGTCCTCTAAGGAAAGCGGTGAGTCCTGCCAGCTGCTTTGCCAGGTTTGCCATGTTTTATGCCTTGGGCAGTCAGATGACCACTCCCTGCATCCCAGAATCTGTAACACATTGCATGCACAAGTCCTGCTGCAAATGCAGGCTTATCCCTCACAACCTGTCCTGAAAACTGTGTCTGAGTGGCCAAGCTCTTGGTCTGACCCTTTTCCTCTTCTATTCAGCTCCAGGCAGGCTGGGTTCTGTTTCAGGTGTTCACTCTCAAAGTCGTTCCCCCTGGGGGCGGGAGAGTCTCTGTTATCTCCTCACCTCTAGAGGCTATTTGAGCCCAGCTCACAGGAGTAGGAGAGAAGAGTTTTGTGTCCTCTAGTCCAGGGAGGTCTTGGTTTGGCTCCCTGTGCTCACTGAAGTGGCCTGAGCTCATGCTGGACTGTGGTGGTGGGGAAGCTCCAACCTTTCTGTGTTCTCCTGGCTGGGTGTGATGGAGGGCCAGGTGCTTTGGTGAGGAAGCTGGGGAGACATGGGGGCTGTGGGAGGGCAGGGGGCTCTGGAGGGGCTGGGATGTTGGGGCAGCAGGGCCATGCTGGCCTAGAGCTGCAGGATGGAGCCTTTGAGGGTGTCAGATTTTCTTCATAGCAACAATTCTGGTGTGATCAGGCGTAACCCAAACTTGGAGCTTCATGGAAGTTAATAATGGCTTATTAGCTTTGGTACTATTCAGGTGAGGAAAGCAAAGGATTATGCTTTGTGGGTATGATTGTTTCCAGTGGGTATGATTGTTTCCAGTGTCCTTTCTCTGTTGCCATAGCCATGGCTGGTCATTGATTCAGCTTGTCTGATGTTTCTTGTGACTCACCTGTGGAGAATTGCTTTTCCAGTTCATGGCATTTCCACTTCATATCATGTAGCTGGCCTCTTTTTTAGACCAGCAAGCTGAAGCAAAATCACTACCTTAGACCTTGCAACTGGCTGATGGGTAAAAAGTCTATGTAGCAATATTGTACCATGACTGAGAGTTATTTACTTTCTTGCAAATCCTGATGCTATGCTCCTAACCCCCTCTTCCCACCCTGTTGAACCTGGGCTCTGTGCCTGCTGCTCTGCATCCTTTTCTTTCTGGAGATTAATTGCATATTTTAGGCAATATGCTGTATGCTTTTCTTTCTTTTTTTCCCCCCCTCTTTTTGTGACTCAGATTTGTATCTTGAGTAATTAAACCATTTTTCAGAAGAAGGAATTTTATTTCCCTCTGCACTTGGCACAGCTTGCAGAAGAGCACTGTTAAACTCTGAAAGCTATGGACAGATAACAAAAGAGCAGAGCATGTAAAATGTGGAAGGGCACATGCACTCAGCCATAGCAGCACAACAAGCTGATTCTTTATTTCCTTTGTCTATTGAACTTCAGCTTACTGCTTCACTGCTTTTCTTTTAGACCTCTTAATCATAGGGCAGTGGGATAAATTAGTGCTTATATGGACTAGCATCAGTCCTGTTTCTAGAAGTTAGCCATCCTGCTAGACCCTATTTTGCACTTAGTACTAATTCAATTACTATTATTTATTTATAATATTATTTTGAAACCCTGACAAAAATCTAGGTGCCAGGAGCTATATAAATAGAGGAAAAAAAACTCTTCCAAGAGGCTAAAGTCATAGTGTGGGCCTTCTGCATTCAGCAGTTACTTAGTCCTGGCAGATAGAGTGAAGTTCTAAACCAGGACTGAAGAAATCTGTGTATTTTGTGGAAGCTGTATTTACTTCTTTGTTAGTAGAATTTAATCAAAATGTTTTCATTACAGTCATTTAAGTTTGACTTGGCAGTAACTGGTCCTTTCAGGTACCTGAAAAGCTGATGTGTGTCTGTTATCTATAAAGCACTAATACTTAGACAAAACAATGGGGCTTTTAATTTTTTTTATTTTTTTTTTATTTCCTCGTGCTGTTATTACAAATCTTGATTATATAATGTAGCTGTAGCACCTATGAAGCTTCTAACTGGCTGTGGCAAGGAGCAGGATTTAGAATTTTTTTTGCTTCTTGCAATGTACATGAAATCCACTATTGTAAGAGATTTCTAATAATTGTGCTGTTACAACTGTATGCTTAAGGTACTTCTGCCTTTTAAGGCAAAAATTCCAGACAGCAGCATAAGAAAAACAGCAGGATGCAAGTTTGGACTCAAGTCACACAAAGGTAGCTGGTATCTGTCCAACTACCTTTGACAGTGGCTTTCAGGGTACAACTGCATTTTCATTCTGTTTGAGTGGGAATTCCAGGATGACATTATTAGAAATGGATGTGTGGCACTTCTGGTGATTGTCCAGCTCATGATAGTGCACATATATCTCCATTTTCTTTATCTATGCAACCATATACATATAAATATTATTTTTATATATACATGTGGATTCCCCTTTGCTTTTTTCTTTATTTACATATAATAGAAACCATGGCATATAAAGTGTGGTGTGATGTGGTCTAAGAAAGCTGGGGATGGCATCCAACCAGAGTTATGGCTGGTAGCTAGAAACAAACACCTGCAGAAAGGACCATGAGGGAGCAGTGATGGGGAGACATGGGCATGCATGCTCGCTCTCAGGAGAAACCTAAGGGCTCTCCCTCAGGTAAAGAGAGCTGCCAGAAAACCAGAAAACAGAGCTGAAACTTGTGTGGTAGTGATAGTGTCGTTTTTCACGCAGTTTCAGAAGGAAACAAGTTATGCAACTGCAGCTTATGTCAGTCTTCCAGAAATTTGTGTGCTTGTTACATAACTCAGCACAATTGGACAGAGCAGCAGAGAGGTGCCAAGATGTTAAGGGCTCTCAAGATTTGTGGAAATCACTAGCTAGGCAGAGGCAAGAGGTATTTGCACCATTTTAACCACCCATTTAGGGGAGGAGGTGACCCTGGTTCACTCAGTGTGACAGCAGTGTGCCAGCCCTGCACAAACATTGACTGCAGCCTGTACTGCCTGCTCCTCAGCCCAAGGCCAGGCAAGATGCAAGGGAGATGTTCTGGGGGGTCTGTGAGCTCTGAGGACATGGGAAAGGAATGAGGATTTTGTGGGACAGTACAGTAAGCCTGGAGGTAGCTGGAGACACTGCTGCATCAAGGACCTGGCAGAGGTTCAGTGGTTTTTGTGGTGTAGTGTTTAACTCACTAAGTCAATAATGGGCAGGAAACAAGGATTTACAGCTCACAAGCAGTTTCTTTGATTTGAACCATGACCCTTATTTTTCACTGAAAATAGTGAGGAAAATCAAGAGCTGCCTCATGACCCCAGTGAGCAGTTCTGCAGAAGAGACCTCATGGTGAGCTCATCAGTGTCACACTTCACAGGAAGGTGAACTCCAGGGCGGTGACTCCTGCTTCAGGAAAGAGAGCAGCTCTTGGTCAGTGCTGCAGGAGAGGCACTGGTGGCAGACTGATCCCAGGGAAAACTGAGTGGTAGGAAGTATGGGAGGTGGCTGGCTCCAGAGCCCACATTACTTTACTGCTGGTAATTGTAGAAAATGAAGCTTTCCCACAGAATGTCAGCAGTTGGACATGAAGGCACAGAAATAATGTGACTTAATTGCATGGATGTGTAACTTTCTGTGTTTTTAGTATTCTTACCAAAAAGCTGTTTCTGATATCATTATTTTATATCTTTCTCCTAGCACAATAAATTATTTTTTTTAATTTTACTGGTTTAGATGGGTTTAAGACACACAATTGCATGATGATAATGTAAGCCTATACAAATTTTGGGAGTAGAGACGTTAATTATCTAATTAAGTAATCTTTTGCAAGAAGGAAGGTACTCCACATTAACTGGATATGAAATCAATGTGAAGAATTTCCTTAGAAATTTCAAATTACTTTTATTTGTCTTTGAAAATTAACAGCCCTCAACACCTCATGATTTAGCACTCTCAGTTCTGCATCCCCACCTGCAGAAAGCCTCTTTGCACAGGGTGGTTCCAGTGTTTTCTCCATACTCCCTTTCCCCTTCTCCTACTTCTACATCTCTTAGTACTTTTTCAGAGGGGGAACAAATTCTGTAGCATATCTGAAAATGAAAACTCCAGCTGTTTTTGTTTCTTCTTTTTTTTTTTTTTTAATATAGTTTCTCTTTAGCATTTTGGTATCATCTTGACCAAGTGACAGGTGGCTAAAGCATTGTGTTACTGATTCTAGAAATCTCTTTTGGAGATTGGCTGGAGCAAGCTGCGCTGACTTTGTTTGAGCAATACTCTGAAAGCATTCTGTGCTGCCTGCAGGTATTGCATTGGTCTGACTCATGTCATCCTGGCTGATATAAGTGGTTTTGCATCTGGAGTAGAAGATTTTGGGGTTTTCCCCCCCCCTCATTTTGAGTGGGCCCTAATCCTTTCCTCCAGGTAGAAGCTTGGTTTTGGCTTGCAGCATGTCAAGATGAAGTTTAAACCTCCATTTTAAGAAAAAGGAAGTGCTGATGAAGACTTCAGCAATGTTTCCCATGAGCCAAAATTAACAACTGAATCTGGAAGGGTGGGGGAAAAAATCTTACTCAAAATTAGAAGGATCTGAAATGTTTTCTGGGGTTTTCTCAAGTTTGCAATGCAAAAGGGGAAAAACAATCTTTAAGAACAGAGGGAGCAGAATTTTTCTTGTGGCAAAGTGGGAGTTTCCCATTCACGTGAAATCCTGGGTTAGACCTCAAGCAGCATTAAAAAGGTTGCAGAACAAAATCTGTGGAAATAACTACTGCAGAAACTAACTGAGGTTATCTCTGCCTTTGCAGCAAGGAGACTAGCTCTCTGCTGAATACTGATATTTTTGTAGTTATAATTCCCTTTCTCTTGGATGTTTTTAATCCCCAGCCCTCTTTTTTTCCTCCTGCCATGCCACTCTGCAATGCTACGTTTTTACCTCCAAAAGCTTTCTGGTTCTTGGTCAACTTTAGTCTCGGGCCTCCTTTTGAGGAAATGAAAATTGAGAGGAGTCAGAAGTGATGCTAGATCACAACTCTTCTAATCACACTCCAAGGGAAAAAGACCATGTTTGTCAATCTCTCATGGTTTTGTCAATCATATTGTTAGCCACTGTCAGCCTTTTATTAAAAAAAAAGGCTCACTCATGATTTATAAAAATTTTTGAATATGACATTTTGGAATTTTTTTCTGGAAAGAAGATAATTTAAATATTTTCTTGGAAATAGGCACGACTGTAACCAGTTCCAGACTTTACTGTGCCTGCTAGGTGGCTAGACTTCATTTGATTGAAAATGTTAATTACTGGTTCCCCGGGAAGCAATGAGCAACACAGATGCTTAATCTTAGCCATAGATCTGTGCAGAATATGTTCAACTGGTATTGCCTTCATCTGTTGTACTTTATAGGATGCAGATTGGCCAAGGAGGAAAGGAAAAGATTCAGATTTGAAGAGGCTGAGCAATGCTAATGATGTGATGGTCCAGAATTGTAATGAAGAATGTGTGACTTGTGCAAATTAAGTGGTGCAGACAAAAGATTGAGAGGAAAGAAACACACAAGTGTTTCACCTAGTGATGGACCTTCTTTCTGACCAGACATTGAAGCTGCAAATTTATCACAAAATGTGCCTAGAACCCACTGTGACCTCTTTCTCTGCTGGTTGCAGAAATAGAGAACCATTCTCCTTGCTCCTTTCCTGGTCAGGTGAGCTGAGGACCAAGCAATTAAAACTGCTCAATACTGGGATGTATCAGTTTAGTGACATGCAAATAATCCACAGGGAATTAGATAAATGACACTTGTCTAATAGAAGAATTTTGATTAAATTACATTTATCTAAATGTAATTTAGATAAATGTAATTTAATTCTGAAGTGAAAACAGAAAGTGAAAACTGAGACTTATTGTGATTTCATTGGGATGCAAAGCTCTGGCACTTTGTTTCAAAAGTACTTGTTAAAATATATTTTTGCGTTTGTTTTCATTTTTCTTTTCCCCCACCTCTATACTTTTAATCATATTCCATCCTGCAGTTTTCCTTACCGTGTCCGTATTGCTCCCAGTGATGAGTTCCACAGACTCTCACTGCCCTGGCCTCCCACTCTCACACTCCCCTTGGCTTGTGCTGTTTGTGCCTCGAGCTGCTGAGCGCGCAGGGGCTGTGCCTGGCGCAGTGCCCTGGTGTCCCCAAACACGGTGCCCTGGTGTCCCCAGCTGCCTCCACAGGGACAGATCTTGGCCCCTCTCCTGCAGGAACCACGTGGGAAAGGTGCCCAGATGTGCGGAGCTGGCTGGAAACAGCTGCACACAGCGTAACACTAACACCAGAACTTTCTGTGACGTTAGTGGCCTCGCTTGGAGAAACAGTCATGGAATCAAGCCAAGGTGGATATTTTAAGTTCCATTTTTAAGAAGGAATGTTATATAATCTATTTCTCGACGTTTTAAATTCTTATATTAATTCAAAATTCTAAGTTTAATTTGAAAACAAAATCAAAAGCATTTGATTTTGAAAAATGGAAACAAATCGTATGTAATTGTTGCTTCAAACACTTGATCTTTCACTCAAGCAGGAGTAATAGAAATTTCCAAATAGTTTGTAGTAGTTATAAATATAAATAGTTAGTTGTAATTTTTAGATGCAAATATGGATATTTTCAACAAAAAATTTGGTTTTATTCTGAAGAAAATCACTTAGCTTCTCTGTGATCATTTAATGCATGACATCCTCTCTGGAGGATATGTTCTTGTATTTCAACTAAAAAAAAGTATGTTCCTTCCTTTCTTTACATTTCTTTATTCTGACTTGCCTTTTGGTACTGTATAACAACTTGGGATGTGCACAAACCATCTCTTTTTTGTATATTATTATGCATACTTCATCTAAACTTTGTAAGCTTTTCCTAGCTGCACTACTGACTGTGTTTGCTATGGTATATTGTATATTTTAATGCTTTAATTTGTTTGAATGGATGATTTTATGTCAGGAGGGAATAAAGAAGGCAGTGGTCTTTGAAGGTGCTGTGCAAAATCTGTACACTGAATTTACACAAAGCAGATGCTGACAATAATGACATTTCCGCTACTGGGAGCTCATTCTACTTGAGACTCATTTTGGCTTTGTGGATTATCTGGAAGCAAAGCCTGTAAATGCAGCTTCTGTTTTCTAGCAGAGTGAGCAAACCCCTGCTTCTTGCTACTCCTACCAGCAGTTGGTAGGTCTGCAGCCTGCAGCTGAGTCATCCCTGGGTGTTTATTCTACAGGCATTCTGTGGTTTTTTCACCCTAATTGCTGTGGGTTATTACATACCCCAGAATTATTTTGCCACATACAAAGCCATTTAATTCCTGCTTGCTTAAATGGCTTAAATCCTGTTCTGATTGCACATCTTCTGACTTGACAGGAGTCATAACCATAGGTGCTAGATCCTATAGAAAACATCACGTGTAATTCAGAATTAGGCTAATTATTAGTTCTGTACTGAAGAGGTCACTAAAGCTTGTATGAATTTGGTCTACAAAGCTCTTTTGTTGGACTGTTCTTAGCTGAAGGCCAGTGTAATCCCTAATTGTGTATCCCACAAACAAGAATGAGACTGAGCAAAGAATCCCTCAGTAACATGCTGGGCAGGGCTGGGTTGAAGAGATGTAGGACTTGAGCCTGTTGGAAATGGGCTGAAGTGGAGGGTGGCCTGTATTTCAAAGGACTTAAAAGTCACACAGAGTTCAGCAGTCTGGGACACTGCTTTCTGCAAAAAGCACAGTCAGAAACAGAACTGAGAATCCTAATGGTGCCCTGCAAGTTTAAGAGATGTGAATGTGAGACTGAAGGAAGATGGTGTGTTCTGGCATCATTGTCTTTTATTTACTGTTTTCCTTAAATTTTTTTTTTGGTTGGGAAACCAGTTGAACCATGGGAGCTGAAGGAAATAATGACCAGGCAGTGGAACTGAGCACAGTGCAGAGGAAAAGAGGCTGGAATGGCAGGGCTGTCGGATGTGATTTATGAGGGAGGAAGGAAGATGGTTTAAGGTGAGCTGCTGGATCCCCAGAGAGGCTGGGAGGAGGCCTGTAACACTTGATTATAATCACCTGCTGCCAAATTGCTTAAGACAAACTTGTCTTTATGACATAGATGCTCACAAGGAGGAAGATCAAAGCATATTGCAACAAGGAGTAATTTTTGTGTGCTTATAGAAGCATTTCCTCACTTAGAGATTAAAGATGCATTCCCTAACAATTCAGCTTAATTAGAAACATTCCTATTTTATATTGAAAACTTAAAGGAGGATACTAAAGTTGGTAAATAAAATAGATCAGCACCATCATCTTATTTGTCCTCTCCACTAAAAACTCTGAATTATTGTTTCCTGGAGAAAATTTTGATAACTTTTTATCTCTGTATTATAAGAAATGTGGCTTTTTATGGCTCCACACTAATGTATTGTTCCATAAATCATTGTAGGATGATAGTAGGTATCTGATTGAACCTGACACGAGGCCCAGGTGTGCCAGTATCTTTCCAAAAGAAGCAATAGAAGACTCCTGTAAGGTTTCCATTGTACTCTGATTTTGAGATGAAATTAGAAATAATGACAAGGAAAAAACAACATATTACTGATAATGGGTATGAGATTACTCATTTCCCAAACACTGGTAAACACTGGCCAATAACAAACCTAGCAGCAGGACCAGGAAATTGACTGGCTCTGGTGGGTCAACTGGCTTACAATCTTCCTGCTGATATTCAAACAGTGATATGAAATATAAACATCCAGATGTTTCTGTTGAAAATAAAAAAATTCTACTGCTCCCACTCCCTACTCAGATTCTTTCCATCCTCACCCAAAGTCCAGCTCTTAGCCCACTGTCTTTACATGTTGACTTTTAATGCTTAATTTTTTAACAATTTGAACAGTATCTCAGTATGTATCTGTGGAAGTGGATTGAGATAACTCTCTTCTTTATGGGCTTCTGAAAATGTAGGTCAGAGTGTATTCAAATTCTGACTGATGTAATCACTTCTGGTGGCAGAAAATCTAATAGAGCACAGCTATTTGTACTTGAATGTCAACTCAAATGCTTCCCATACTGAGGGCTTTGATCTCGTTCCTTCACGAGCAGTGCAGATAATGAAGAAGTCTGTGACACAATGTCTTCATTGTACAAATGACTCTTGGCACTTTGTCTTTTTGTTCTTGCACACAGATGAAGAGGCTGCTTGGCTGTCCAGCAGAGAGTGAACTGCATCTTGCCAAAAATGAAGAGAAAGCAAAAGGGTGGAGGAACATATGTGTGTGCATGGTGAAGGTGCCTTTGATTATGGCACTGTGAACATTCATGTGCTGTGTTCAGCCTGGTTAATGGCACCTTCTGTTTCAGTTACTACAAACATTTGACTTCAGCTTAGGCCCTGAAACCCATCAGCTCTCTGAGGCTGGCACAGAGACAAGAGTTCCCTGAGGTCTGTAAGTGCTATTTGAAACTAGCCCCGCTGTGAGCAGAGGGCTGGACTAGGTGATCTCTATAATTTCCTGTCAGCCTCCAGAATTACATGGTTTCCTCTGTTTCCATAGGGGCCTGAGGCAGACAGGGTAATGATGCTTGTGCCAGGCACTTCTGCTCCCCAGGGGAGAGAGGTGGCTTCTGAATTTTCTCCAGTTCTCTGCTGCCACCCAGTATTTTTCATCTTTACCTGTGCTCAGCCTTCACAATTGGAAGAGGAGCGATGAACCCCAGCAGAGCCTAAGTGCTGAGGCTTTTTTGTTACTTTCTGCTAGCAGGGAGATGAACTTTTTTTTTATCCTTGACTTAATTCTTCATGGAGTCACAAAACTGGCAGAGAGTGCTCCCTGGCAGGAGCCCTCTCCCCTTCTCCCTGTTCCCATCACAGTGCAATAGGGTGGCATCACACTTCCTTCTCTTTGGTGATGTACTTGAAGGGGCTCTGCTGGCTCCCTTCCCCCAGCATTGCCTCTGAGGGCTCTGACCCCTAGAACTTGCCTCAGTCTGTCATCAGAGTGTGGGTAGGACAGTGAGCACGGGTGTCTCGACAGGACAGTGCTTCCTGGGAAGCTGTGAATCACTTTCTGGGGCTGTTGCCATGATTTCCCTTCTTCATCACAAGTGCCGGGGATGCAGACACCCACTGAGCCAGGAAGGGGCCCTCTTAGCAGCTGGGGTGCATCAGTGCAGGGGTCTGCTCCAAGTCCCCAGCTGCCCAGGGAGCTTTGTCACAGCTTTGGCTGCTCCTGTGAGATGGGTGGGAGTGGAGCTGAGTGCTGGGAACACCAGGAGCATCCTCTTCAGGGGCACCAAGCTGGAAGGAGAGCAGCTGTGAAATTTGTGCTGTGCTGGGGAGGGATTCAGCACTCATATCCTGGATCAAACAGCCTGTCTACTGGACATGCTGGTAGTGTTTGTTTATTGTCAGAGTGTCCAGGAACTGTGCTGATGGATGAAGATCTCTGTTGTGGCTGGTACTGTGTAAACATGTGGTACCTACAAACATCCTTCTTCTCACACCCCCACCTATACAGTCTATGCACTGACTGGAAAACAAGGGGCAACAGGAAGGTCCAAACAGTTTCTTAACTGTGTACCATGGGAAAAGGGCTGTGTGTCCTTGGAAAAGGACAACAAATGCTTTTTACCCTGTTTAATGGGTACTCCTTGCAATCATGAGTTTTTGCAAGAGGTGCCTTTCTGAGAAGAACAGTAGTGATGAAGAGACTGAATGGTGCTGGGAGCTAATCTTCTGTGTAGATGGACAGACAGGCAGAAATCAGGAAGGCCTTGAAAGGTAGGATTAAGAACTTCAGTTTTGTGTGGGCGCCAACAAGGAAAGGATGTGATGGAGAAAATATGAGAGAGTTGATCTTTTAGCTGCTTTCTAGGTGAACTGGAGCCAGACAAGACCGTGCCTGACAGCTCCTCTTGAAAGGATGTTGCAATACTTGACATGGTGAGAATGTGGATAGGGTTTTTGGCTGGCTCTTTGGGGCAGGAAATGTCACAGAAACAACTGCTGTGATTTATCTGTGGGCTGAACCTGAAGACTCAAAGAGAAGCCAGTCTCCAAGTCTCTTCCCTTGGTTTTGAGCATACAAAAGGCTTAGCTTCAAGTGAGGAGACAGGAGGATAAAAGGAACTAAAAGCTGTATTGAAGATGCAAATATGATCTTTTTGCTTGCTTGGGAACACTTTGCAACAGACATCTGAACTTCACTATTCCTTTCATGATAGCTCCTTCACTGTTTATGAACCTAAATCAGCCATTTGGTGAGCTACTTATTGAAGGTTACTTCTTTTTGTTGACAACAGCAGACATCCAATAATTAACATATCTACTGATATATGACAGGAGATCTGAAGTGTTTGCTTGGGGTTAGTTGGGGAAGTGGTTGTTAGCTCTGGAAAGCACAGGGGAAAAATACAGGTTTGATTCAGATTAAAAGTTAAGCATGTCTGAATAAAAGTGGTTGGATTAGAGCTGTTATTTTACAGGAGTTTTTATAACTCTTTCTTAAATAGTCATGCCCATGGTCTGCACTACAGTTCATTGGCACACTAGCATGGCACATTCCTAGGTGGTTTTATTGGGAGCTTGCCTTTTAAGTAATTTCCCTCTTCCATTGTATGTTACTCCCTTTTCAGTTTTATGTACATTAGATTCCAGATTGCTAAAAACCCTCTGTTATCTAAGTCGTTGTGAAATTATGATAAGAGATAACAACACTTAGAGGTAGAGGATAGAAACAGGTTATCAGGGTGTGCCTTGTACAGAGAGGAAAAGGAACCAGGGATGAAAGGAATGGATACCAAAAGTCAGATATGTTGAAAATAGACCATTGTTAAAATACTGATTTGTAGGAATATAGAAAATGTCAAGAACTTGATATATGGGTGGATTGAGCAGGCTAATTTTGTAACAAGCATTAAATGTTTTTCCACTGTGGATAAAGTCAAAAGCAGAGGGAAGAGCTAAACAGATCACAGAGTATGAGAAGAGAGTTCAGAGAAAACAGTGGAAATCACAAGATGAAGAGAGTTCTGGACTACACTGGAGCATCTGCTTTCCAGTAATGAACGAAACCAAATGTACTTCTGTGAACCACTAAAATTCTGAAAAAGGATGTGTAGTGTTTGAGTGCTGAGTTTCCAATTGCAAGTCTAAAGCAGGTGGGTTATAATGTTGGTTTTATCATATTTTTTTTTCTCTATGCTTGATCTGAACAAATATAATGAGTGAAAGTGATTAGAGTGTTAAGCTGTAGGCTATTTATAGTTTATCAGGTAGCAGTCAAGGCTGAGATGAATCAGTGCTGAATGATGTAATGACTGTTTCACTGTCTTAGTTGTCTTGCTCAGTTTCCCTTTAGCAAGGGTTTGTCTCCATCAGACACACTGCTGAGAGGATGATCGCTTCCCACAGACAAACATACTCTTACAGGAAACTGTCTGTTCTGCAGGAAGCTTGGAGGGAAATCTGAGCTAAGCAGACTCTGCATCTCCTGCCTTGGAATACCCAGCATCATCTTTGCCACATACAGCACAAGGGAAAACATCAGTCCTTGATTTTTTATTTAGAGGCAATTACTGTGATTTTATAAAACATTTAAATTGTTTTTCAGTTCAAGAACCTAAGTGTTATTTTTTTTAGAAGATTTGTTTTGGTCAAAGCATAGAAGTAGGTCTTGTAGCCCTGGAAGTTTTTTCACTTTCATATTGGATTTGTAAGTGTAATTATTTGTTTGCCAGATGCATTAGAGACTTCTAAAGTTTTGACAGATGGAAATGTAACCAGAGGCCCATACAGCTGGGATGTTTACACTAGAGTTTGTTAATTTTCCCACATGAGAAAATCCCTTGTAAGCCCACGAGAAAATCTGGCAACTGAAGTATGTGGTGTTGTCACAGACATATCAACTTGTGAGGTAGCAGCACATGTGAGTTGCAGTGGTGTGAAGCAAAAAACATCTGCTCAGCCACAGGTGAGCTGAAACTTTTCTTTCCCCTCATCTGGTACACAGATGCCAGGCAGGCAAGTAATGCCTCCTGTTCCTGCCAGAGGAGATGGCTCTGTGTCTGTGTGACGTGTGGGTGAGCCCAGTGACAATAGAAGGAAGGATGATGACACGAGGCAGTCAGATAGGGCAGCACGTTTGCTCCTTTCCTGTGCTGCAGACCAGAGCTCATCAGAGCAATGACGGGAGCACTCAGCAGTCCCATGGGTGTCTCTGGCCTGCCATTGCTAAGTGGCTGCTAAGGAGGGAGGGAGGGAGGGAGGGACAGATCCCCTCCCAGTGGCTGGGGGATCTGGTTCCCTTTTGAACCTTCTGAGTCTCAACCTAGTTTCACAGCTGAAATTTTTTGTACTGATCAGAATTAGACCCAGAGTGTGTATTTTTTATTTAATGATGACGAAGTTCCATTAAGTGCAAAGCATATAACAGTAGCTGAATTTTGATCCAATCAGATATTTGAGTTAATTTCTCATGCAGAATGATGCACAGAAACACAAGAAACACCTCACAGTGGTAAAGCTTAACATTAAAGTATAAAACTCCTAAGTATATCTTTAGACCTGTTTAACACTGAAAACTGAACACTTCATGCAAATTGTAGGTAAAGACATTTGTTACAGAGATTGGTAAATATACCAATAGAGATTCTAACCTTTATCAGCTCAGCAACCACAAGGAACAGTGGAACTTTGCATTACCTGTTTTTATTATAATCTGAATGGGAGAAATTACTGAGCCAAACTATCAGAGTAATTTTTTCAGTTTGACTTCAGAGTGAGCTTGATTATGGAGAGAGTACTTTGTCTGATTGGTTTCCTCTGATAACAGTGCAGCCTCTTTACTGTGAAATGAGAAAATCTCTTCTGTAGGAAAATGCATGCATAAACCTATGAAACCTGATGTGGGAACTTTGGCAGGTATAACTCATAAAACTACATGGTTTCTTCTTTCTTGGTTTTACCCTGACTGTGATATTTACTGACTGTGCTGCTTTTATGTTATATTTCCTGCTAGGGTTTTCAGTGTATGAGCTGTAGGAGCTCTTTTCTGAGAAAAAAATGCCCGGTAGTTCATTTGTATAAAAAAATTCTTCTGGCCTGCACTTGAAGTTACAGTATGCAGTACAAAACAGTGAGAAATGGCTCTTTCAGGAGCAGAATTTCACAACCTGGTGCTCTTCTGTGTTTAGCACAATTCTACATGGTTTCTATTTGCCCTTTGGCAGCAGAGTGCCTTGGGAAGCACAGTGTAGGAAATGAGCTGCCTTGGACACAAAAGTCTTGTAATAGAGCTTAATTTTCTTTTTATTTTAGTGTTACCTTTTACTGTTAATAGATTCTGGGTTTACAATTTAATAGGTTACTCTAGTGTTAATACACAATTTCTGGGAGGAATTGCTTTTGCAATGAGGACAGTGTTGGGTGTGAGATCTGTGACCACTTTCAGTGTGTGGGGATTTAATGCTCTAATCTCAAGCAAGGAACCAAAACCACCTTAGCTGCTGTGTACACAATTAATGTAGACAGCTCTTGGAGAGCTCCTGGTAGTTCAGGGAACCTGAGATCTCAAAATCAGTGCAGTTCTTCAGAACATGGGCTTGAACATACCTGCAAAGGGCCTGAGCTTTAATCCTGATTTACATATACTTTAATCCTGATTTTCATATACTTTAATTCTGATACATAGGCTGTTAAATTTTCTTTTTGCCTAGCATTGTGTAAGACTGCTTTATACTTGTCTAAAAATGAGTCTCTGCCTAAGAGAGACTCTATATCTTGGAATGGCGACCAGTTAGACTGCTTTGTACTTGTCTAAAAATGAGTCTCTGCCTAAGAGAGACAGGGGTATATCTTTGAATGGTGACCAGTAGTTGGTAAATCTCAATGCCTTTCTGCTCTGAGGCCTCTGGGCAACCTGTGCCATTGTTTCATCATCCTCACTTTGAAAAATGTCATTATATCTAGCCTAAAACTACCCTCTTTTAGTTTAAAACCATTACTCCTTGTCCTCTCACTGCATGCCCTGTCAAAGTCCCTCTCCCGCTCTCTTGAAGCCCTTAGAGCACTGGGAGGTGCTCTAAGGTCCCCCCAGGGTGAACTCTTCTCCAGGGTGAACAGCCTGAACTCTCTCAGCCTTCATAGCAGAGGCGCTCTGTTGTGGTGTGTCGTCATGGTGTGCCTCAGTTTCCCCAGTTCTTCCGATGAAGTTTCTTTCCCCAGGTGGGCTGTCAATCACCTCTCCTTTCCCCACCCTTGACCCCGGCTGGGCACTGTCTATCAAGCCAGAAATTCCAAGGGGAGCGTTGAGTGGTTGGCAGGTTCAAAGGATGCTCTCCACCCCTGGGGGGCCATTGGCCCACCCAGGCATCCCTCTCACCTGAGACCCCCTCCCGCTGTGCCTGGCTGGTGCTCCCTGTGTTCCCTGGGTAAAAGGGCAAGCACACCACGTGGTGTGAACTTCTGTTGGAGCTGTTGCAGGATTCAGAGGCCATGCCGCCCAGAATAAAAAATCTGGGTTAAAAACTCCCCATCAGGACCCACTCCTTTCTTCACCTCGCCTCAAAGCTTTCTCCAGCTCGGGAAGGCCTGAGGAGTGACGCCCTCAGCAGCAAGCTCCAGCCGTGAGCACTGGAGCTCAGGGCATGCCCGGACTTGTCCCCACGTGCCCAGCTGTGACCACAGGTACTGAATAGCATCTCTGGGGAGAAAACTCCACAGGTGCCACTATTTGGTCAGCAGCTGAGGCCAGACAGACCAAGGCAGTCCTGTCAGTAATACTGGTAAACTCCAATAGTGCTCCAACCCCCTGAGCACCTTTGTGACCCTCCTCTGGATTTGCTCCAAAAGGTCACATCCTCCTTTTGCTGGGAGGCCAGGGCTGGGCACAGTGCTCCAGGTGGGGCTGGTGAGGGCAGAGCAGAGGGGCAGGGGAGGAACCTCAAAGGTTCTCAAAGGCAGCCCCTGCTGCCTTTGCTGTGGCCCAGGCCGTGGCTGGGCCCCTGGGCTGGGAGAGCTCCTTGCCAGCCCATGCCCAGCCTCCCATCCGCCAATTAATTACCACTGTGCCACTGAGTCTGAGGAGAGCACCTTGGGAAATGGAACTGAAGCTTGGGGAGTGGGATTCATGAAGAATTCCTGCTGGAAAGGTTGCTTGTGGATGTCATTGCTGCAACCCTAGTCTGTATTCTGGTGTTTGAAATCTTTTATCTTGTAAGAGGACACCACAGGCCAAGTGTTGTGCCAAAGCAAGTGTGACTGGTGTGATTGTAGCAGTTCCCAGTCTCAAAGGGGTCTTACCAATTCCAGAGACTTCCCTTGTTTTTCAGTCTTTGTTATGTATACCATGAAAAAATGTAACCAAATCTGCTTTTTCCCCTTTCTGTTGTTTTTCCTATTTTGACCTGATGTGTATCAGACGATTCTGGCTTTTAGAAGCAGATGTATTTGAAAACAGAAATGCACATTTTTCTTTCAAGAATACAAATAGTTCAGTTTGTTAATCCTTTTCTTTTTTCCTTTTTCCAAATTAAACATTCATTTCCAAAATCTACATGGAATAAAAAGCAACATTCATTTGCTAGTTGCTGTAATGTTTAGCTAGTCTAGAACTGTAATCCACGATAGGCAACATTTCCAGTTTTATTTCAGCTATGGCTTTTCCACTTTATGGTGTTGTTTTCCTTAAGTACCATGTTAGTATTGAAGACATACCATAATGCTCCTTAGTACTAAAATTTTTACAAGTGTGTCTGTCATACATGCTCATTTTCTATCTTGAAATTACTGTTCAAGAAATTTTTCTTTTGTTATGTAAGATCTTAATTATCACCCTTAGAGTTTCTTAGGGTTTTGGAAAAAATAAAAATAATGCAGAAATAACCCTTTCAGGCTAAAGATATAAAATTTTCCAGAACAGATTATTAATAATGCTGTTGTCAAAACCACAGTGTCTCACAAGTAAAGTCACAGCTAAAAAATGTGAAGCAAACAAGCCCTGTTCCCTAAAGGCTCTTTTCATTTAAGAGAAAATGCTCCTCACTCTTATATCAGATTTCAGATATGCATGAAAAAGAGGATAGTGCACTTGGCAACTGAATTAATTCTCCTGCGTGCTCCTTGTTTTTGTGAATATCACCAATTCCAGTACTAAAATTACTTCCGTTACCTACAGATTTATTTTTCCTTCAGCTTTGTTATCAATAATCACTTGAGTTGTGAAAAAGTTTTTACCATACTGTCCCAGAATAGCTCCTAGAGAAATGTGGTTGCATCCTGAGTCTTCCTTTTGCATCATATCCAACGTCTTGACAATGGAATTCTGAGAAGTCTAAACAGAAAAAAACACCCAGTTTGTCTCACTGCAGAGATTAACTATTACTTAGTTCAAGCTCAGTGAATAGAGAAATATCTTGTCAATGATTTCTTCAGCTGACTTAGTTCTTTTCCAGCTCACAAATCTTCTGGTTTACATTTTTGTTATTATTAATAATACTACCAGTATTATTGCAATACCAGGAAAATGTGTTACAAAAAAAGGTTCTGTTCTGCCCATAGCACAGAGTAAAAGGTTTCTGCTTTACCAAGACTGAAATTTAAGAGTGAAACAACACAAGTGTCTGGAGGACCCATGTGCAGAGGCAAAAGAACAGCAGTGATCACAAAAGGGGTGGGGGTCGTCCAAGTTGTTTTCAATATTCAGTAAGTATCACAGCAGGAGAAATTTTTAAGCGGGACTTGAAGAAGAGTAGTTATTTTCATGTTGCAGGTATTAGTGGAAAGATTCTCCACATTTCAAGTGCAAAGTGGATATAAACACAAGGACAGAAATTTAAAATGTAAAATGTACTGACTAGGCAACAAGCATGGCTGGCAGTGAAAGCTGTAATCTGACCTCAATTTTGTATGAAAAATGGTGAACATAAATTGATTTTGTTATGAAAAATATTGAAGGGGAAGACCAATAGTCTCTAATTGCTATGCAGCAGCAAAGGAAAGATGCAAAGAAGATTAAGATATTCTAATACAGGAAAGAAACTAATATTGACATAGCATGTGGATTTTGTATGAAAAGCTCAAAGGTTTTTTTTGGAAGAAAGACATTATAGTGATGAGATGACTACCTGAAGAGCAAGTCTTAGATATGTAAGAGAATAACAGCTCTTGGTGATGGTGTACAAAAAGAATCTACAAGATTTAGGCATAACCTCAATCTGAAGACTCAAGGACAAGCCAGTGTTAGAAATAATGAAATGAATGTTTTAGTCATGTCACTGCACCTTATTCATTGTGCCTGCAAAATGATGAAAGACATTCAGAAGGGAATTGTGAGTTCTTTTTAGACTTTGCTGGGTTTGAGGAGTAATCTTAACATTTCCAAGAAGATCCTTGACATATGAAAGAAAGTTTTGTTAGGACCAAAGGGCTTGGTGTTCAGGGGTGGATCTGTAAACTGTCAGATGAGACATGGGATCTGAGTTTGTAAATAATTTGATTTACTGGATCTAAGGTATAAATGGAGAAGTGGAAAGGATTCTATATTTATTATCTTGGGAAACAGCTGACAGTCAAAAAGGATTAGCATAAAATATTGGTTTAGAGGAGAACCAAACCTGCTTTCACTATAGCGTTCAGGAAGGATGGATGTGATGGATTGTTGCATGAACAACTAATTTTAGCAAGGAAGAAAGGAAGGAAGCCAAGCAGACTAGACAGCAATTTAACCATTATAAAAATAAATAACAGCATTTGTAGGAAGTGCATAATGTTTTGCTAAACCAGCCAAAGTTGCTGCAGAATAACACACCTATAGCCTGGTTTTATTCAGCAGTATAGAATTGCCTAATAGAATATAATACTTGAAATAATGTTTGTGACTTTTTAATTCCTATAGCATGTTCAAAACTAAAATATGTAATTTAGGGCTGATAATAAATAAAGGGCTTGCCCATCAAGAATAAAAATAAACGTTGCTTCAAAGTAACAGTTTAATATTAAAATAATATAAAAACCTAGAACCCACGATTTCACTTAGTTTTTAACAGCTTTGGGATTCTTGACCTCCAAAAAGGATCCTTGCTGATGTTCTTTGCTTGACACTACTCTTGCTTGAAATTGGTTATTGATTTGAGTTTTTGCAATAACATTATTTGGGGACTTTATTTTTAGGTCTGGAACTATAGATAACTCAAAGCATTAGTACTACAAAATTAAGAAGGAAGGGCATTTCTGCAATATTTCTAGATTAGACAGCATGGATTTCATAATTATTGCGTTTTAAAAATAAACTTTATTTAGACTATAACTGTATAATGTATAATATTTAACGAATTTGCATAGTATAAAATGAATTGTGGTGATTATATTAATATAAAATTATTGTATTTTGCTAATGGTATATATAAATATTTTACTTTATAATTGTAATATTTAAATTTATTTTAACTAAATAGTTCATTTACTGAGGATTTACTTACTAGCTGCTAGACTTGGTGAGAGCAGAAAAGATGAAGAGCATATTTTACATGTTTAACTGCAGAAAATCATAACATTTTAAAAATTGTTGTGCTAACCCATTTATGACAGGTAAAGGAACAAAAAAATAGCAAAAAATTATGTTGAAAAAATATGCTCAAAAATTATGAGTGTTTTGGGTTTTGTCCATTAATGACTTGACAGGAAGTCTCCTAACATGTATGTTCCTTCATTCAATCATTTTCTTTCAAGTGCAGCACAAAAGCTTGGCTCAGGAAACATAATGGGGAAAATGAAGTCAGCAAAGTGAACCTTCATAAGGAAGTGAAATTGTCACACAGCTTCTGAATAGCATTTCTTTCTCCTTTTTTCCATGAGCAAGGCACCATTCTTACATCATCTGACGAAAGTTATCATTGACACTGTAGTACAAGGCTATGAGGTAATCCTTTTCCTGTCCTGTTTCTCATCCCTCAAAATGCTCTCTCAAACCTTGGAGCTGCTGCTGTTCCTCACGTGACCCTCGCTGGCTCTGCCCAGTTCCTGCAGGTACACCTTGGTCCCTCAAGCCTGCCTAGCTCACGTGGCTAAAGGCTTTCCACGTGGCTAAAAGCTCGTACCACAGTGGGGAAAGGTACACCTTGGTCCCTCAAGCCTGCCTAGCTCACGTGGCTAAAGGCTTTCAGCTCGTACCACAGTGGGGAAGATGGCTTACCCTAAATTCAGTGGCCAGCTGGGACACCTGTTTAGAGCCAGGGTGGTCTGACCCCACTGTTTGGGGTCAGTGTTTGAGGCTGGAGATGGAGAGGAAGGTTTAGTCACAGGTGTTATAAAAACAGAGCTGACTGATTGCTTCAGAAGATATTTTCTCTGGGTCTGGTAGCGACTGAAGTGCTTGATCTCTGGTTATGGAGATGGGTAAATTACCATTTTGGTTGGAGGTGGCTGTAGAAATGATCCAGAGAGGATGTTTTTCTGCTGGATTTTGTCAGGTAGAGTGGGATCCTAAGCACCTTATGCTTGTTTCTTAGAGAATTTGAAATATCTGCTATGTTTGTATAAAACTGTGCTCAAGGACAGCGCTTGAGAAATGGGGCTGGGACAGCAAAGTCTGTTATTGGTTGTTTTTGTAATGCCCATGAAGAGAAACAGGAATACTGTGATCTCTGAATGCAAGTGTCTTTCATTGCTTTCTCAAATGTTAATTCCAGTCCAAAAACTCAGGGGAACTTTAACATCATGTGGTACATCAGTCAACTGCAGAATGAAGTCTAGAAAGGGCCTTGCTCTTTTATCATGGAATGTTTATGGTAATGCAGTAAAAGAGCTTCTGTGGCCAGTAAAGATTGTGCTGAGTTCAGGGTCTGCTGAGGAAGGCTTAGGGTGGGCTTTGGCTTGGAAACCCCACAAAACAATATTAGCTGTTTGGAATTGTAGTGGCTGCAGGGGTAGAAATGAGAGCCAATGTTGCCTGCTGTGTTTCAGAGACTTGGAGACAGCTGCACCAGGCATAAGTGTAGGGTTTGGGAGGTTCTGTTGCCCTGGTGGATTTGGTTGGGATGATATCTGCTTGTTCCTTTTTAGCTGAGTGCACCTAATGTGATTCTGTTTCTATTTGAGCTTTCAATGTCCTTAGATCTCTGAGAGTTTCCGGAATATGCAGATAACCTGTAGGAGTGATGTCTAAATGCAGATCAAACCAATCTGCTTCACAAGCATCAACCCTACAGCCTTAGTTGACTCTGGAGAATTGAGCTGCCTCAGCTTGTGCAGCTGGACAGAATTTTCTTGATGTCCATAACTCAGTTATTCTGTGGATTTCAAAGTGCAGGGTTGTTGTTTTTTATAACAAAAGAACATTTTAAGCTTTAGCTTCTTCTTACTATGATGCTTGTTTCCTGTCAGCCCTGACGTTTCTTGGGCATCACAGTTTCACCAACACAAAAAACCTCTGCATATTTGTGGGATATGGAATATTTCCATGTGTAGAAGGATGTGTGGAAGTGTCGGGCTAATCCAGTGAGTGGCTGTGTGGGAAGGAAGGAAGAGGTTGGCAGCGTGTGAGAGCTGATGTAACTCCTACTGAATAAGGAAGTTTCCCAAATTGTGCAACTCATCGGATATGATGAGATTTATCATTGTAATCTCTACAGCCAAGGCTCTTGGAGGAACATCTAGTAGACAGATTTCCTTCCACTTTGGAAGAATAGCATTTCTAATGCTGGAGTGGGGCTCCAAGGGAGTTTTCTCTCATTTTGAGGCTTTTCAGGAATAATTTCAGGAATAATTTGAAGTAATTAGAATTAAGGTGAGAACCAGCCTGGCTAGATATAATGCAGTAGAACCTATGTCTAATTTCAAATCTATTCTTGCCATTTATAATTTGTTCTTTTGAAAAATAAATCCAGGGGATTCATTATAGATGAGAGGGCATGAGTAGGGTTACAAACATATTTGCAAACTATGCTTTTGTCCGTTTAATAAAATAAAGAACAAATTCATTTCTGCACAGGTGAGGGAGGAACTTCCTTCTATTGATGGATTTCTTTCTGTTGGAGAGCTTGCGTCAGCCTTTGCTGACATTAAAGGGAATAAGCTCAGCAGCAATGTCTCTTCTTTCTGCATTCTAGAAAATACTAATTTCCAATCTAAAACTGACTCAGTATTACTATGTTAAATTTTTTTTTATTCCATATTGTTGTTAAAATATTTTATGCTTTCAGTTTTCAGAAAGAACAAGCATCTTGCCTGAAACTGCAATTTTAGTCCTACCGAGAGAATGCTTCAACAAACAGTTTTATTATTCTGATTATACCCTCTCTTTGTGAGGCTTAGCTATAATTATGGGAAATTAGGGAATTCTTCTGCTGTGGAAACATAATAATAACCTCTGTTAGTATTTTTAGATCAATTTTGAAAATGTAGTTTTGAATGTTACTTTCAAATCTCACATTAATCAGATCTTTATATGCTGGGAAACTCCTGTCTGACAGAGACAGCCAAAATCTTCTTAGTGGGGTAGATCAATTTTCATGTTCCTATGCGGAGAAAGTTGGAGGTTTTCAAATTTATTTTTTTAGTGGTAGCAAAAAGAGATTCAGCAGAACAGGAAAAAGAAAAGGAAGGCTGGGAGCAGCAAAGCAAAGTTTGGGATGAAATAAAAGGAAATAAGGGGGTTGTGAGGATGAGATAAGAGTCATTTTTGGATGAAGACAGTATTGTCTTTTATTTTTTCTGCTTTCCTTTTGTCTCCTTTCATGCTCTCTCTGCTGTGTCTCAGGAGCCCCTTGCTGCTTTGATCACCCCCAGTCCTGTCTCCCCCCTGCAGCTGCACCATTTCAGCAGTGGCCACAGCTGAGCTCTCCTGTTCTCTGCACCTATTTTAGTGGTTATCTTGGATGACTGACACTCTTGGTCAGCACCAACCTGAATGAAATGTATGGATTGTGACATATAGGAGGTCAGGTTGGCCCAATGATCTCAGTGGACCTAATGAGAACATGCATCTCAAGTGGTCAGGGATCAAAAGGGTTCAATGTTGGATTCAAGTCCTGGATCCATTACCTTATAGAGAAAAGCACATGGTGACATGAATATTTATCATCTTATTTCTGTGAGATTCAGAAATATAAACATTATGACCTTTTGTTTGTCTAAGGACAAAAAGAAACAAGCAGAGGTTTTTAGCTTTGGAAGAAATAAGATAGTTAACTCCAACTTTGTTTCAGACTTGAGATATGGACTGCTGACAAGTTTCTGATAAAGCTGATCTTGCACAGTACTGGTCATATTGAAGCTAACTCTAATTTAAAGAAATGCAGATTATAAATCTCTTTCTGTACATATAGTTTTAATCCCTTATTTAACATAGTGTCTTTGAATACACAGGCCTCTCTTTTGAGCAGAGACAGTCATCACAAAAGTTTGCTCAGTCAAGTGCAGGTAGTAGAGCTGGAAAAAAAGACACCAAAAATTAAATATGGTGTATTTTGAGAATATATTGTCAGAGTCATCTTCACCCAAATGATGAGAACACTCAGCTGGGCTTCTTGATATTTTAAGTTCATCCGTTCATTCTTGTTAAATATCTGAATCTCTACATACATCTAAGTGTTTAATCTGATGTTTAGAAGGTTAATAACAAACTGATGAGAAACAAGTTTCTTTTAATCTATGAGAGACTGAAAACTTGCCTTTTGGAAGAAAAGGATGAAAACTTTGCAGTGTGCTGCCTGACCTGTTCCTTTAGCAGAGGTCTGTACAACTTATGCCTGGGCATGACCTTGATAGAGAGGTGCCCATCTAACTGGATCTATCTGACTTGCTTTCCAGAAAGAGTTGGAAAATATTTAATTTACTGTGTCAAAACATGTGCAACAAGTAATAGGTGAACACTTCCCCTACAGAAGAGAGTATTTATAGAGCTAAACAGATTTTTGTGGAGAGCTCTACTTCCAAGGAATCCATGAAAAGTGAGGAACGTGTATATCTTGTTTCAGCTGGAATGTGTATGTCTTGTTTCAGTTGGCTGCAAGCAGAACTCGGGGCTTTCTTCAGAACATACACAAGGACTCAGCCTCCAAGGTGCTTCTGACAGTGAAGGCTGTGAATTAGGCTGCCTGCCCTTGTAGAGGAACCATGGCTAACCTGAACAAACAATTTCATTAATTTCTTGAGACTTCTGAAATTTAGTTCATCAGGAGATAGGCCACACAAACAACTCTTAAAATAACGTTGAGAAAGCACTTCCAAAAAAATTTTTGGGTAATGTTCTTTTCCAGCAGGACTCAGGTGTCAAAATTTACATTTACTTTAATGGGAGCTTATTTTCCAGCTTCACCTCAACACAACAACTGTTTCAGAGAAAATAATTTTGCATGTTAAGTGGTGAGTCTTGTTGTTGGTTGGGTTTGGGTTTTTTTTAAGCATTGGGGAGAACTGTCAGGCCAGAGCTTCTTGGCTGCTTTGTGGATTATTCAAGCAGGTAATCTTCCTGATCCGTCTCTTGGCCCCTCCTTTGGCCTTTCCATTCTGGGACCCAGCTGTCAGGAGCATGAGAGAGGACAGACACTGGTTTGGGCTGTTTTAAACTCATTCCAACATTGGCGATGGAAACTACAGCAATTAGCATCAATTAGTCAGCGGTCAATTGGCAACTAGACAGCAGTCTGACTGTTCATGTTCTCTTCTCCGTTTGCACACAGGAGGAAGCACTTTAGTTCAAACCTGGCATGGATTAAGTTCTCCAGTATCACTTAGTTCTGAAAATATGGAGAAGCCCTTCTGCAGTTGGGTGCCAGTTTTGCTTTGTCCTCTTGGTGAGCGTGGTGACTGTTGCCTTTCAGCTGGCTCTCCTCATTTGGACTTGGCAGCAATGGACAAGGAGCCTTTGGGACCTCATGCTGGCCTTTGACTTCTGAGAAATGTGCAGTGGAAGTGAGTGCAGTGAGTTAGGAGATGAGAATCACTTCTCCTAACAGAGAGGAAAAAAAGCATGAGTTAAATGTCATGGTAAACCTTACTGTTCTTGTGAACATGTTAAAGTAACCCTGATGAGCTTGATTTTGAGAATGTCAGGGGATAAAAAGCAGGACACTACTATTGATTTACTATGACTGCATTTGGCACCTTGTCATACAGATAGGTTCCTGCATTTTCAGTGTTTTTATTCTTTGCTCTGAGAGAAACATAACAGATACAACTCCCTTCTGCCACTAGAAGTTTTCTATTTTGGGAGCAATTTAGAAGGTTATTCAAATTGTATCTTTAAGAAATACAGAGTAAACAACATTTTGTTAATATATTCTTTGCAAGAAAAGGCAAGTTGTAGAGAGAGCAGCAAGCTTTTTCCCCTTCTTATTTCTGAAGTAGCAATTTATTTTAAAAAAAGCAACTTTGCAGAGAGCAGTTTATTAGCAGATCCCCCTGGAAAGTAAACTATTGCTTAGTTTTGCAATTTTTCTTGTGATGAATGTATCACTACAATTGCTATCTCTATTTTTGAAGCAATTTCTTCCTGAAGACATTGTATTCATATGCTTAATATCAGTTCAACTATAATTAATGTATATTGCTTCTTATAGAATGTCCCCAACCCTTAAACTAAGTTACCTCCTGGACACAAGGACTCTGCATCAGTGGCCATCAGAACAGGCAAGAGTAAGTCTTGAGGAAAACTAAAAGTGTAAGCACTGACAGCAGAGGTTTATTCTTAAATGTTTATCACATTCCCTTTTTTTTTCTACTTAGCAGCATCAAAAGAATCCCATTTAAGGGCCTCTCAGTAGCAGATGACACAGCTGATGTCATTATTTGACCTCCTGGTGATATTCTAGATATAATCACAAAAGCATGCTTTGTCAGAGGTCTACTGCCTCTACTTGCCTAAATGCAAGACCTATAGTTTTGGATTTAGGCTTGTGGTCTCAGGTAACATTAGTATTTATATATTTATAAATTTAGTAACATTGCCCTTTTTGTTTTCCTCTTGGCAAGACATGGATGCAGATTGCCAGTTTTCCTCAGAAATGTGTTGTGCCAGTCCGTCCTGTTGTCCGATTAAGAAACTTGTGCAGAATCTTGTTTTCATTTTCCCGAGGTCCCTGCAGAGCTCATTTTCTTTATGTTGGTTTCCTGGTGCTCGTGTCATTGCAAGAGCAATGTGTGTATTCAAGACTAATATGTGATTTTTAAGTTAGACAAGATATGTTATTTTAATGGTTTCAGGCAAGCAGTAACAGCAATTCATCTCAATGCACACTGTTATGTAAACACAGGAAAAGCTAAATTTTGCTGCATTTTCCTATAAAGACAATATTTACTGACAAATCGGACATCTTTATTTAAATTATAAAGTATACAGATAGTAAATGAACGTAATACTTTTGATCAAGTACTGCATGCAACAATTACCTATGCTGTGACTAAACATTTAAACTTATTAAATACCATGGAAGTTCCTATTTCTATGATGCTTTCCCCAAAGCACAGACAGTACTTGAGGAAGTTGTAGCCAAGTCCATGTATGAGCTCCAACTGTATATTTCAAAGCAGCTTTTTCAGAAATTTTGTTCTTTTATTATACCATTGGTTAACACATATTTTCCAACTTGTTAGAACAGTGGCTTCATTTCCGAACCTCCTCCTACTCATTTGAAGGTGCATCTCTCTGCTGCACACTGTAGAGATGACCTCTTTCAAGCTTGAAGTACTTTTTCAAGTGGTTTTACTCCCCCTCAAGCCAGCTACAGGGTGGAGTCAAAAGTAAGAAAGTAGACCCAGGAAAGTATTTTAAGAAAATACTTACTCTCTGCATTGGTATCATCTTGCAGGGGCATTTGAAAATTGTCAGTTGTTCATTACAGTGTGCTAAAAATCCATGGTGCCTTTTATTGAGCAAGCTGAGGGTTAGAATAGGGGTTTTTCCTTATAGTGATACTCCTTGATATGAGCAGAAAAGTGGAGCTGTGTGCTGTCCTGGTGTGCCAATCAATTCCACTGATAGCATTGGACATCTGATGGTGCTCTGTGTCAGCAAGGATGATGAAAATGTTAGGGTTCCTTCTGAGAAACAGCAAAACAAGTGGGATCTAATCCCAGAAAGTACTTGCAGAGTTATCAGCCTTGAATAAACACTTGGGCAGCTGTAAATTAAGGCTAAATTCAATTTAATTTAGGAAGAAAATTCTACGTCAGAGAAATTAGTATGTATTTGCTTCATTTGTTGATTTGAACGATTCAGCCTGCTCCCAGCTGCTTGTTCCATCACTTATCAAATGTTACCAATCCTGAGCTGACAAAATGTGATTTGGGAAGTACTGAGATCTAGAAAATGAGATTAATTTGGTTTCAATTTTCACTGTACAAAACACTGTATAAAATCCCTTTGATTGTAAGATTAACTAATTCTGATGAAAAATTCCTCTACAGTATGTTTATCTCTGACAGATTCTTCACATCACTCACTTAATGTAATACATACATATTTATTTTCTTCACTAAATATAACTAATCTGTTACTTCTAGTGAAAGTTAGACTTCCACTAAAGGTTTTGTGTACTTATGGGAAGAAGGTAGGCTTAAAAGATTATGTTTCCCAGAAACAAACAAGGTAAAAAGCCCTTGATCTGTCCAGATGTTTCCTCTAGGGACATGCCCTTCTCTTTGGGATTTCAGCATTTGCAGTGAGTAATTAAGTTGTCCCTTTCAGTTTCCATGCCTTTGTTAAAACACTGAAGGTTTCCTTTCTTATTGAGAGCTGAGTAAGTGGAGTACACAGATGAGTTATCTTTTGTACTCCAGATAAATATTTATTCTCTTAAGGTTATTAGTGAGATGTTTCCTCATGTTAGGCATTAGCAATCTAGCATTTCCTTAGTTGGGATTTTCACTCTCACTGCATTTGGCACCTGCTTTCAGGAGCTCACACCACTTCTCAGGTATCAGATTTTGTCTAACATTAAGCCTTTAGGTCTTCCCCTATTCCTCTTCTCTCAATGTTTGCAGCTAAAAATGCATACAATCCTTACAGGTTTTAGTCAAGAAAATAATCCATACTGGGTTTTTTCACCTTTAGTCTGCTTACTTCCTCTTCTACCCTTTCCTTCAGAGCAGTTTCCCAGAGAAACAGGATTTCTTTGTTCCTTAGGTGGTCCCTATGGGTGTCTTCCTTCCAATGTGAAGCTTCAAAAGGTCAAAGACTTTCTGTCCATGTCTGTATTCTACCTGAGCTGGCCAGGTCCAGAGCAGGCAAACGCTTTGGGTGATCTTGAGACTTGGTCTTGGTTTCCATATTACCTCTCTAGGTGCAGGTAGCTCACACTAAGCCCTTTCTACATGTTGCAAAACTTGGATTTGTGTGGCAAGGAAAGCTGATGCATTTCTAAGAAGTTTATAGGAATGATCCAGAGCTCTCTTCTATTGCATCAGTCATATAGCATCATTTTAATAGTAGATAAGATAAACGGGGGCCAAACAAGACTGCCTGACATAATAATAGGATATCTTTTGGGGAAAATTGAGTTGCCCTACAGCTTGCCTCAAGCCATATAATAAGAAAATAGCTCTCCCTTGATCTTGGGTTTGATAGTTCTTGTGTGTGACTGTCTGCAGCTCTGAACCAGTGGCTGGCCAAAAGAAATGGAATTAATGATGGGATAATTTTGGGGGTAGAGCATCCACCTACAATCTTGAAATAACACTTTGGTATGACAGAAGACAGTGTTGCTTTTTCAGGAGAAAAATCTTACTTTGGTACATGATGGCAGTGAGGCAGTGAACATGGAGCCATGACAGTACCAGTCTCCCACAGAGCTTTAATAAATGGCAATCACTTCTAAATTGAAAGCAGTCCTCCCAAATTCTTCCTCATGCTCCATGGTGTGAGTGGACCATTAGGCTGAAGCCTCTGTAGAGACTGTCTGTCTGCAGATTCAGACTGAGGAGGAGGATGATTGCAACACTGTCAAGGGCAGTGCTGTGGATGGGGAAAGAAGTGGCTCTGTCAGCCAGGAAGCACTGGCTAAGAGGTAGGAGAGCTCCCTTAAGGGTTCCAGTGTGCCTCCAGCTAACTGGGCTCCTGGGAAGAGCGAGAGCAAGAAGCAGACATGGATGGATGGATGGAAGATCAGCCAGTTTTTACTCATGTAAGTTGGGCCATGGTAAGCTTAGCAGGATGCATCATTGCATCTCAAAGATTTTGGTTTCAGTAATGGCAGGAAGGTTCAGTGGTGAGAACAAACTGTTTTTTTGATATAAGAAGTAAAATTAGCATTTCTCCCAGTGGGAATTAGACAAACTGAAGCAGGCTGTGGCTCTTCTTCCTCTCCCAGAAAATAATTCCACCAGGTTATTTACTTTGTGATAGACCATGTTTTATTTTCAGGGTCTTTGTTTTCTAACATGGAAAGTGGTAATAGAATCAAACAGGTAAGAAATATATTAAGAATAGGATTGTTGCTCAGAAGAGTCAACATTAAAATTGTCATTTTGAAAAGTTTGTATTTCTTTTGCAACTTTTTTTTTGTGTAGTTTAATTGTATTTGAAGGTTTTTGTGGTTTTTTCGTATAAATCTGTAGTGCACAAAAGAAGTTGGCTGAAAATAGTGTCGTGATTAGATGTGCCAATTCATGAATTTTTTTTTTCATTAAACATGTACTTAAAAGCTATAAGTTTTCCGGAAGAAATAGTTTAAATAAGTTAAATCCAAAAGCTCTAAGCCTGATGCCAACCTGCGTGCCCTAACACAGAGGAAAGAATGTGAGAACATTCCTCTCTATTTGTAAGGGATTCCCATTTCTTGGAGCTGAATAGCTGAAGGGACATTTTGGTAATGAGAATCATCATCTGCTCATGTAGATGTACTTCCCTCCAGCCGTGCCATGACTGGAAGACCTACCTGCAGTTGACTTGTTTCTGCTAGATAATGTCAGGTGGTTGAAACTGGAGCAGGCCTGTGGACTCTCACTCAGTGAAACAGAAGAGTTTTGCACTCCTACGTGCTCTGTGTGTCAGCATTCAGAGGCATTCATATTTTCCATTCCAGCACTGAGGCATTCCACAGCTTACCCTGCCCCAAGGGCGATTTGCATAGCTCAATGCAGAGTGGTAATTTCACAGACAAATTCTCCTTTCTCATTATGAAAACCTGTGAATCCTCTCAAATAGCTTGCTGATGCCAAATCCCACTTCCTTGTTCTCTATTAGTCCCCAAAAGGTTTCTTTCAATGTTAAGTAATGCCATAAATGTGGGTGGAAGCTGGAGTTGTGATATGTTTTGGAAGGTTTCAACAGGTGATTCTGTAAGCACAAAGATATTATGGAAGGAAAAATAAGTTCCTCATGTTAACTGGTTGCTACTTTGACATTTGAGTTAATGTAATACATGCTGACAGCATTTCTTTAGGAATGCCTATTTCATAAGAATAAAAAGTGTGTGGTACAGGGTGGTGGCTTACAGCATTGCCTTTGGCCATGTCTGATGTGAGAGAACCAAAGATGGAGCACAGGCAGTATGTGTGCTAAAGCCAGCCAACGTGGGACATTGCAGCAGCACTCCCCAAGAAAGGCTTTCACAGTGAATAACTGCTGGAAAATTAATATGAACCACAGATTTTCAGAACTTGACCTGACAAGGCCTTGAGCAACTTTATCTGAATTCAAAGCCAGCTGTGCCCTGAGCAGGGGGTTGGAGTAGGTATTTTCTAACTTTACTGATTCTGTCAATATGCTAACTGGTATTTTAGCTGACTAGCTTCAGTGATTTAATGAGATCTAAGGTATGAAAAGATTCCTTTTCCATAACAGTAGAAGCTACAGAAGTGTCTGACCTTCTGAAAGAACCTGTGTTATTGCAGTGAAATGATCATATCTTTTAATTTAAATGTATATTACATGTAGTACTTTTAATTACATAATAATTTTTTCCTGTTATCTCCTTGCATACTGCTGACTTCAGCAACTTCATCTGCAAAATTCTGCTGAGCTGAATGTACACTTGTGTCTATTGCTCAGATGATCTTTTTGTACTTTCTTTGTATCAGTGAGAAGTAGGAAAGAAGAACTGAAGACTAAGACTCATCAGCTTAGTTTAAATTCACATCATCCTAACTAGGAAAGGATTTCTAAACAGATCAGTCTATTTCCCTTCTTAGGCTTCCTTTAACTGACCTCATGAGAACGGAGGAAGGAGTAGGTTTCAGATGTCTGTGATTTTACTAAGGCTTTTGATCTGGTTCAGATAAGCAAATCAGGGAAATGTGATGTAGATAAATCTAGTACAGGATGAATAATGCAGAAGAATCAGGTTCTTCATGACCATGTCTTGTGTCTGATAATATTTTCAGTAAATTGAAGGACTGAAGAATTTAAAATTATCTTGACCAATTGAAGAAATGGTCTGATAAAAATAGGATGTGTTTTTAAAACAAATCAAGCAGTCTGTCACAGATTTTTGTGGGGAACTAGAGTTTAAGTGGCAGAAAAAAAGATTGAATGGATGAAAACTTGAAAAGGCATCAACAGTGCTGCTATTGTGCAAATAGCAGCATGATTATATGACAAATCCTGGGTCATATAATCAAAGCTTAGGTTGCAGGGAACATCAAGGTTTTCCACTTGCCATTAGCAAAATGTTGGATGCAGCTCCATGGCTTGTGGTGGCAATATGGCTTTAGAAGGGTGCAGACAGGCTGGAGACTGTTCAGAGAACAGCAGTAGCAATAAGGAACCTTCTGGAATACATGATGAAAGATGGAAAGATTAAAAAAATTGGCACTTGAGTTCCTTAGTGAAAAAGGAAGGATAAAGGGAAACATACTGGTCTTCAGATGCATTAAGAGCTGCTCAAAGGTAGAAGCAGTAGCTCTTTTTTTTATATACCTACTATAGGTAGGATTGAAATAGTGAGTCTCAGCTGCAGTAAAGGAAGATTTGGTTAGTTGCTAAAGAAATGTAATGTGTCAGGGAGACATATGAGCATTAAGGATCATGAAAGTCTAGAAGATGATTCTCTGGTGAGTTTTCAGTCATCATCATCAGAAAGAGCAGTTCAGTGACATCCATTAAGATCCATGTGGATTTGTGATTCTGCCCTAAAACAGGGAGTGCTGGTTAGCAGATATATATTAACAGAGTTCTCCTGTTGCTTAATTCTGTGCAGTCCTTGGAAAAGCCCAGAAGCACGTGGATGGTGGAGGCCAGTGGCACAGACCTGTCAGTGCTGTGAGGGGCAGCTTTCTGCCCTGTCAGCAGCTCCCTGCTAGCTGACACTGTGAACCTGTGCTGAACTCCCACTCCCCTGTGCTCACGTGTTTACCTCGCCTCCTCCGGGCACTTTCAGGCCAGGTCCTGGTGAACTGCTCATTCTGTGCCTCTGTGTGAATGGAAAGCATGTATGAACTATAAATAGAATTGTTAGTAAACCAGGAAAGTCAGTATTTCAGATAAGGACAGCTCAAGTGGGTTGGAAGATGGCCCAGCTCTGTTACATGAGTGCTGATGTGATCTCAGCAAACAGATTTGATAAAACTTGGAAAGACTGAAGCAATGGTCTCTGGTGAATTCAAGTTACTTTCTCTGCTGGCTGAATTTTGCAGGTTATGCTGTGTTTCTGCATTTATAATCTCATATTCAGCTACAAATTAACTGCTAGCTAATGATACATATTATAGTTGTCTCCCCTCTGTTACAAAATGTGTTTGCTTTTAAATATGAACAATAGGCAACAAATCCTGAAACCTTGGGAAAGTCCCTGTGCTTTTTTGTGACTGTTTCTAAAACCTCAGTTATTACCAATGTAGTCAAGAAATGGGATTTTTTCAGCTGCTTTATTTTAAGTGACCTTTCTTGACTTTGCTCAAAAACATTTCCAGTTCTCTGTAATGTCAAGTGTAGTGTGTTTGACCTTCCTTTTATTCAAATACTGTAAACAGTATCTGCTAAAAGCTGGAAATGCCTTCAGATTTCTTTTAAGAAAATTGTTAGGATTTTTACATTTGATGTCAAAAAGGACTGTGTGGTTGACCTTCTACTATCATAGTTGCTATCTGACAAGAAGCTTTTTCATTTTCATTGAGGCCAAATTTCAACAGTTTGTCTCTGCAGACCACACACTAAACCAATTCTACTTTAGCAAGAATATATCCATGGAATGTACACAAATCTCTGCAAACGTGTATGACATACTGTTAACTAAGGAGAGCAAGAATCTGGTCAGAAAGGACATCCAAAATCCTGTATCTTTGCATGCAGGTTTACAGGGGATACATGATCTCTTACCAACTCTGCAATGCTGCAAAGGGCAGCTTTGGTTCTGGTAGAAATCATAAAAACTAAAAATTCTTAGCCAGTTCCCCATGAAAGTCACTGCACAAAATCTGCTTTAAACACTTCAATGTCAATCATTCTGTAAGATTAGGAGGATAAAACTGAGGATAATTAAAGACAGTAGATTAAGTCCTATAACAGACAAATAAAAAGGCTAAGTTTGCATTAAAGATTGAGATTTATTTTGTTTGCAATGCTAAAACTATTCTGATGATACTGTCTTTCAGGTGCTCTCTTGTATGTTAGCCTCAGATATCAACAGAGGGTGGTGATCTTTGAATCTGTGACAAACATGCTGCTTTTCTAAGGAAAAATGTCCCAGATATGGCTTACGGACAATTAGATCAGCACTAGCTTCTTAAAATAGAAGATAAATTTTTCTGGAGGTCTCTCATGGCAGAACATGCTCAGCCCTTTCTGACTCACGAGGGCAAGGGACTGTGAGACGATTCTCCACTTGACTTGGTTGTGAGGGTTCAAGAGCCAGACTCAGGATGGGAGGGAAAAACGCAGGAGTGGCATGAACAAGGAGTGTAAGGCTGCAGTTGGTGGAAAGAAGACAAAACTTTTATTTTTTAAATTTTTTCCCCCACTTCCTTAACCTTCTCTGTCTCTGAAAGGTACCTCAGTGCATTCAGGGAGAGCCTGTGTGTTTTCCACCAATCTGTGAAAGTATGTTGTGGAGCTTTTGTCAAGAAACACAGCTGTGGAAGTGTGGTATAGCTTGCTTTAAAGATTGTGGGGGGCAGTCATCCCAAACTAACCATCATCCTGAACTCAGTGCTTCTATCTGGTCCCAGTCAAGGCCTAAACTTAAACCCATTTGAAAAACAAATAATCTGGACATCAGGACAAGAATTTCCTGCTTCCCTCAGTAATTTCTGTAAAAGCTACAAAGTTCTGTCTGTCTTGGCTGTGATGAACAATGGTATTTTATCTGCATTTTATCTTTAGTCTTCATTACTGGTTTAAAGCAACTTGGAATTTAAGATTTTATCCAATAGGGAGGCTTTCCTCATCCCTCTGTTCAGTGCACTGATGAGCTGGGACATGGCCTTGTTCCAGGACCCCCTTTCTCCAGTGCAGTCACCAACTTTTAATGGAGAACTCTTGCAAGCCTTGTGGATAAGGGCTGGGATGCCCTGAGAGCTCCTCAGGGTGCAGCTCAGTGCTGGTGTCCCTGCTTGAACAGCAAGGGCTGGAAAACCCTTCCTGCTGCCCACATGCAGAGGGGCCAGACTGAGAAAATCTAAGCTTTTAAGTTCTTGATTTAACAATGACATATTTCTTTTAGAGCCATGTGTCACATTGTCTTTTCTGGCTTTGGTAAGACTAGTCAGTTATAAATTTTACACTCGCTTCTCTCGCCTTTCCTTCTGTTCTCCTTGTTTTCCTTCTTGTTCTCCCCTGTCATTGCCCCATTATTCTCCTATTTTTGGTAAAATAATAACTTTGGTCTGACTTAAAAAGCCTAGCTGAGTCACACAGAGGAGTTTAAGCACTTATACCCTCACTGAAATTACTTAAATGTTTAGCAGCTAAATAGTAATTTGTTGTTCACCTCTATGAAATTGGTACTTGAATTCCAAAGTGGAATATATTTTCACTAACTCCTCCCCCTACCTAAATCCTCTTATGTAAAAATATAAATTATTAACTTTGGGGCAACTACCACAAGTCACCAAACTCTGCATGGCAGAATGGGCCTCTGGCACAGGATGTGTGAAAATGCTGTGGCAATGCTCTGGTGACAGCCTAAGGAGATGTACAGACCCATTAATTGCTTAAATACCCTGGGTTTGGTCACCTGGCTGCTTTGTTGTGCTGTATCTGAGAATTGAGACAATACAAAAACCTCTCCAAAGCTGGCTGGGGTAGGAGAACAAGCCTTTCTACTTGACTGAGAGGGCACCAAGCAGCACATTCTGAGTTTGAGGCTCCATGGCTCTGAAGGGCAGAAGAATCACAGTAGGTCAGTGTCTGTTCTGATGCCTGTGATAGTATTCCTGGCAAACCCAGACATTCTCTTTTGGAACTCCTGCCTGTTAATGCAGGTTTAACCAGCATAAAATACCCTGATCTGATCTGCAGCTCAGTTCCTGGAGGGATAAACAGAACACTCACTGAATGGTTGATTGTCTTGCCAAATTGAGAAAGGGCAGCTGGAGGAAGATGTGATAGCATCTGCATACCATACCAGGAATCAGTGAGATGTGCTCTTGGGAGTACTGAAAATGTGGGCATGGTGAAAAGTTTTGAGACAGTTTAAGCTATGTTTCTAGTTAGATCTGACTCTGATAAGTAAAATCATAAGAAAATGATGATTTTTGTGCTGGCATAAGCTAGTAATGTCTAGCAGGTTTTCTGATGTACAGTCTGTTCCCTTGTGGGGATTTTGGAGCAGTTTAGTGGTTCAGCCTTCTATTTCTTGGATCATTTATTGTCTGGGGAAGTAGCTTTTCTCAGCAGTGTCAGAACTAGTCATTACTTGGATCTTGTCATTGTGAAAGTAGTGTTCTCCTTTAGTCTCCTACCAAGAATTAGCAAGGAATGTGGCAGTGACCTTTGCAGCATGGATTTTGGCTTAGCTAAGCTTCTGCAGCCTCTGTGCAGAGAAAACTACATTGCTGTCTTTGATCTTCCTTCAGAGTCAGGCAGTGTGCAAGGCAGAGATTGCAGAGTGACAGTAGTGGGTAAAATCACTGGCAGAGCCTTGCTGATGATCAGACACAAGGTGTATTTTGCAGCCTGCTCTTGACCCCCCAGATCATGGGTCCTGTTATGCTGTAGTGTGTGCTGGAGGGGTTGGCTGCATGGAGCAGAGATAAGTACAAATCTTGGAGAGGTGAAGAGGTGACTGCTCCAGGGGTGGGCTTATCAATGCACTGTATCAGCCTTCAGCATGGTCTGCCTGTACTGCTTCCAGGGGATGCTTTTGTGCAAGACCCCGGGCACTTGTGTGGTTCTGATTCATGGCAGTCACATCATGGCCCAGGAAAGTGCCTTCCAGTCAATTCTCTGTGTCTGGGATCTGGGGCTATAGATAAGCCACTAGTGCTTGTCCAGCTTTATCTGAGGGTGTCAATACTCCTGAAATGAGAAAATAAAACCTGTCATTTTCTCCCCATTTGCTCTTCATTCTACTAATTTGTTTAAAGTGGTGCAGTTCTCTGCTTGGGCCAACTGTGAGGTGGCTGGCACTTATGAACTGTCCAGAGCAGTGCTGAATCTGTATGGAGTATGTCTGAAAGAAATGCTGCTTTTCTGGAGCATGCATGGTTTCATTGTGGCCAGAGAGGCACTGTGATCCTTGGACTGCACCCCCTGTGTGAGCAGGTTGGGCTGGTATGGTGGGATCCAAGGAGCAGGAGAGTCAGAGGTAGTGGAGAAAGGAGGCTCCATAAGCCAGACTTAGTACAGCACCCATTCATCAAGGGGCTTGGCAAGACAAGAGCAGATGGGTGCAGGTGATATGAGCAGTGTCCCCAGAGGGCTGGTGAGGAAGGCAGCTGTCCTGGGTACACTGCAGCCAGGCTACAAGCTGCTCTCAGCAGCCTTTGCTGGGCTGTGCCTGTCTTGTGCCTGCTCCTCTCAGCAAAAACTCCAGTCGTGGTCCTGGTGGCAGTGCAAGCTCCAGAAGCATGCAGCTGGGGGAATATGTACAGCAGGGAGGAGAAGGCACAGTGAGAGGTGTGCTTCTGGACATGTGGCAGAGCTAGGGCAAAAATGACAACTGTGACTGCAGAGTGTCATGAAGTCAGGCTGGGAGTTGTCACAGAGGATGTGGCACTGCTCCAGAGGTGCAGAAGGCACAAAAGGCAGGGTAAGAGGTGAGAGCAGCAGCAATTTGAGTGAATTGTTTCCAGCTATAAAGCTAAAAAGTAATGAGAAGCTTAAATAGGTGGGAAGGACAAGCTCTTTGCTAGCCAGGTAGAAGCTTAGAATGCCCTTCAATTATCTCCTAGAATTGCTGGGGAACTGAGGGTATTCTGACTCCCAAGAGTTCTGTTTTTGTGAGGGGCTTCTTCCTCCTTCTCTGTTCTTCCCCATAAATCCTTTCTGCTTCTCTTATTCCTGAGTGCGGGTAAACACTGCCTGCAAAGTTCTTGGGTCCTGCTCTTCAGGACATACAGTCCTGCTCAGCACATGGATAAACTCCCAGGAGTCTGGGCATGACACCTTCCCCTCTGTGCTGCTGCCTCTGGCTGTCCTGAGCCAGCCCCACCTGGGCTGTGCTCCCTGCCAGCACCTTTGGAGCACACACAAAGCCACCTGTGTGACATTGCATCCCCCTGAGCCCCCAGCCACCACTGGGTGTCCTGAGAGTGCTCCCAGGCCTGCCAGCTCCACTGGGTTCCCAAGCAGAGACCGTGGTGTGGGATGAGATGCAGCAGAAGGATAGGATATGGAGCTGTCACACACTGTGCCAGACTCAGAACAAGGGGGCGGAGAGGGGCTGAGGCAAGTAACTCCTAAAGTCACAGTTGAAGATGACATCTGAGTGCAAGATCAGGTTGTGATCTGTAGAAACTGGTTGAAAATTTGAAATTAAAGCCATTGGGCATAAACCCGTGTTTAAAGAAGAGCAGAAGGCAGCAGGGGGAGAGAATGGCTCGATGGAAATGCCTGCAGGGTAGCCCCATGTCCCATGTGTTACCATAAATACTGCGGGCACCGCTGCAAACAGGCAAAACTTTTGGGTATGCTGGGATGTTTCTAGAAAGGATCCACAGCTTGTTTGCTCTGCCTGTGGCATGCCCAGTCTGGCAACAGAAGACAGCTGGGTTTTGCATGTGGCCCAGCCAGAGCCTGAGGCTGAAGATTTACAGCAGGACGTCCTAAATGTCACATCAGCAAAGATGTTCTTGCTCCAGCTCCAGACCCCAGGCACCTGTGGCCTGTTGCTGCTCTTTCAGGAGCACTGATGCAAGGGTTTGCCCAGCTTTCCTGTGAGCTGCCTCAGGAAGTGGTCTGCCCTGAGAAAATAATGCTGGGGGGAAAAAAAAAAGAGAAATGGTCATCTTTGGTTTATTTTATAAAGTCAGACCTCTTCCTTGATTCCATGGTCTGGCATGATGGGGAAGGTCAGTGTGCCAGAATTAAATAGCTAGCAGGCACTAAAGCAGTATTGCTACATAATTTTTGTGTAACAAAACCATAATAAACATATGAATTTTCCTACAAATGCCAGAATGGCTGTGATATAACCACACTGCTGGATAACCACACTGCTTTTCTGTTTCTACTGCATCATTATATTCATATTTCTCTTTCACATACAATGATTTACAGGCACAAAAGAACTGATTTTATGTTTGATAAGTTATTGAATGGTAGAGCAGAAAATGCAGAGGAAGACAGAAGTCTCACAAACAGAAATTTTCTATATAGTGCAATCCAAGATTTCTCTAACCTTGTATTCATTTCTCCCTAAGTCTTTCTCTAATGCTGTTATGTTTAAAATGGAGAGCTCTTGAAAAGTCTTTGCTTGCGTAACACACTTGTTCTGCCTTGAGAATGAAATGATCTCCATTATGTTCAGGTTTGAGAAAGTTCTGTGTTTATGGAAGCTGCTTCGTAAGTAAACACTTATAGAAGCAGCTTTAGTTTTTGCCAATTACTTTTGTTATATTTCGGTAATCTTTGTCTAAACAGATTTATATTGGTGACTAATACAGTTGTCAGCTATCCACTTGTTTCCTTTTCCCATGAACGTCCTACCCAGCCTGTGGCTGCCTTCAAGCAAACCTGATGGTGGCATGACAGTCTCAAGGACAGAAAGGTTCTCCAGGTGTGAAAACACAGTGCACTAAAGAGCTAATTTTGACTTCCTGTACTAGTTACATACCCACTTTCCCCAGATTAATCCCTGAATGTTCCTGAGGGCGTAACTGACAGAGTGTTGCACAAGCACAGAGTTAATGCTGTGCAGTCATGGTTTGTGCTTGGATTCCTCAGTGTTTAATCCAGGTGGCATCCCCACTCTAGCCCCTTCTTCACTATAAAATCTCTATCATGCTTATCTGCTTATCTTCAAGGTGGAGAACACCTTTTCTGTGGCTGGTATCCTGTTGTCAGATTTGCTTGTGATTGGGCAGGGTTGGTAAAGCCATTGGGAAAAGGAGGCAGGAGCATGAAGGCCAAGTTCCACACACGGTCAGAGTGGTCACAGGAAGCTGGGGTTGAAGGTGGCTGTCTCACTGCCCTGGCATGGCAGGAAGGGAGGCAGAGTGGAGCAGAGAGGATGGTGCTGGGGCATTCTCCAGTTCATGCCCAGCTGCTAAGCACAGCTTTCCTCACCCAAGGGAGACAGTGGCCTTTGTGAGCTGCCTGCCTGTGGCAGTGGCTCAGCTGTCCATGCCATCAACCTCCTGAGAGGTCACTGCTTGGGCTGCAGGAGCAGCCATACAAACAGCCCCCCCATACAAACAGCACTGGGCATTCTGTCATTCTGCTATTCTGCTTCTGGGGGGGCCTCCAAGTACTGCAGAGCCCTCACCTGCAGGAGAGCAGGAGCCCTTAAACCTTTGTTGCCATAAAGAAGAGGAAAGATGGTTGGAAGGTGTTGGAAGAGTCTGCTGACTTTTCCCTCTCTATCTCTCCAGAAATAAAGAACCTAAAGGTCACTTCATGGAATTTCTTCATCCCCAGAAGCCCTTGCCTTGGGAATGCAGCCACAAGATCAGTTCCTTCAGGAGCAGTGTAAGCACAGTCATCCTGAATGTCTGTTCTTCTTTAATTCTTGATGTTTTCCTCTGAGATTAAAGAGTATGTTGCTAGTATCTGGCTGGATTTAATTTGGATGAAGTGGAAAAAGCCAAACAACATCCTTTTATATAACTCTAGCCTAACCCATGGGAAACCTCTGAATCCATAGGAGTCTATTGGCTTGTCTTAATAATTAGTTCCTATCCTTTTTGTTGCTTAACTTGCATAAGATTAGTAAAAATTAAATACTTATTAGAAGTTTTCTGATGGCAGTAATTGAAAAGGCAATGTGATATGTAGAAATCGTTTCTTATCCCACAAATATTTTGAGGGACATAGTAGTGTCTGTTTGCTTCTCTGCCATACAGTCTATAGTTCCTTATGTTGTAAATATTCATTTATATGCACAACAGATCCATGGAGAGCTCCATGGACCAGGAGCAGCACCTGCCAAGACTACAGGCAGTTTCTCTTTGGAGTGGCTGAACTGAAGTTGAGAAGTTTCCCCTTTCGGTGTCAGAACAATAGCTAATGTCTAATGAATTTTCTGTTGGCAAATTGGCAGTTTTATCATTCTTATGTAACATTATTGATGTTGTTGCCAGCTAAATTAGATGGCATTAAGGGGATCTTTAAAGATAAATTCTTGTGGGTTTTTTTTATAATGAGTATTATGTCCAGAGCAACTTGCTGAGGCAGAATTTTGACAAGAAAAGTATGCAAGTTTAAGGACCTTGCCAAGTTTGGGCACCCTGTTACCTGCAGGAGCATTTCCAGCCTCGTGGCTGGTGTTGGCTGCACAACAGCTTCAGGAAGGTCTAAAGGTGAAGTTCTGGGCTGTGCCTCTCAGGGGTGTAGTGCAAAAGTTAAGGCTCAGTGAGCTGTGGGCTGTGTAAGCCCCAGTCATTTCTTCTGGGAGCCGGAGGAGGCTTGTCAGTAACTCAGTAAAATTGGGTGTTTATGTAAGTGGTAACTGATTTATGGTTCAAAAGTAAACCTGAGCATTTCATGGTATTGTCTCCTGTGCAAATTAACTTCTCTACCCTACAGCTATGCTGCAAGCAGTCAGCACCAAGGGAATCCACACTGATGCCAATCTGGAATTTTTTTTCATTTTGATGAGGGGAGATAAAAATTTCTTTTCTGCAATCTTTTGAATGTTTTTTTTTTGAAAATTAGTATAATTTAATGCATCCTAGTCATGGATTCATCATTAAAAAGGTTTTATTTTTAATTGTAATTAGTCAAGGTAGACGTGATCTACTTCTGCTTCCAGGGAACCTACTGGAACTGGTCCCACTGAGTTCAGCGTACGCAAGATCACACTCGCCTGGCTGGCTGTTGCAGAGTGCAGAACACTTTTGTTTCTGATGAGACTTCCTGGTCAGGTGATTTTGAGATAAAAGCTGTAATTTCCAGTGATGTTTCCATTTGAATCTATTAATTTGCTGTGGCAAAGTTCCTGAGTAACCTCTGCTGAGTGACTGACTGACCCTCCAACTTTTTGCCAAATGTTCAAATAGTTTTCCTGTTAGCAATAGCCAGACACAGAGTTTTAGATGGAACTTTGTAACAAGGATTATGTTTTGGCTTTTTGTTTGCGTGGTCTAATTTTCCCCCCTCAGAGATTGTTTCTAATTCTCAAGAGAGTTCTCTCTTATGAGAAAAAAAAAAGTAGCACAGAAGATGAATTGCCATATTAGTCAACAAAACATTTTGGCTGTAATATGTTACCAGAAGTTCTTCTTGAGTCTCTGAGATGGGAATCATCTCTGCATGGTAGATGTCCAAGCTGCAGTGACTGCTTGTTGCAACTTTTATAATGATCACTGGGTTTAATCTGCTGAGAGTTGTTGAGAACTAGAATGTTCTCAGCAGTGGCTGGAGGAAGAATTTATATTTAGATTCTGATGATTTAGGTAAGTGCCACCACACAGGTTTAAGCAATGTGAGCAACAAGTTTTCTTGTGCATCAGTGTGGATGTCTTTAATTCAGCCATTCTCCCACTTATCCAGCTGAAAACTTAGATTCTTCTGGATCTTGAAAACTTTGAATTGGTTTTGGGCTTACTACTGGCCTAGATTGCTGGAAAAATCTTAGTGATTGCACTGAGACCTCAAACCACTTGAGATTAAAGTCTGCATGTAAGTAATTGCTTCTCTAGTTTCCAAATTTGATGGGGATTTCTTCCACATAGTTTTGTTCTGTGTGCACAGGTGTAGGTTCCCTGCCCCACTGGCAGCCACAGTCCCTCTGGGTCTGTGAGGTGAGAAACTGCTTTGAGGCACAGAGCTTCTGCCAGTGACCTTGGGGAGATGTTGGCACCCCAGTTTCTGGTGGGTGGACAATGCCAGCCCAGAGAGCAAAGAAAGCCCGAGGGACTCAGAAATGGCATCAGTTCTGTTGGCAGATACTTCCTGAGTCACTGAGCCAGAGCTGTCTGGGTGTGGCAGTGCCAGGCTGGTGCCAGTGCCTTCATGCCCTGCCAGGGCCTCCGGTGTCATCTCCAGGTGCACGGAGTCCTGGGGCAGGGAGCTGGCACACCCTGCAGGAAAATGAAATGAGAAATCTTGCTTGGCATGTGGTGGAAGTAAGTAAAGCAAACGTTCCCTGGTCTTGAATGTCCTCATGCCAGGTCAGTTAAAAAAAACCCCAAACAAACAAAAAGAAAAACCAACCAAACAAAAGGAAACCAGAAAATAACTTCCTGTAACATTGGGATGACTCTTACACCCAGTGCTAATATTCGTATTTGCACCTGACTTTAAGAGAGCCCAGACTGGGGAGGAAGGGGTTGCAGCATGTGCATGGCTTTTGTAGTGGCCAGAAAAGGATTTTCCCACCACTACAATAAGACTTTTGCTTAGGATGAGAATATAGAGTGGAGAAAAAAGACAAGCGGAGATAGAAAATGACAAGTAAGCAGCCAGACAAAACCAAACCACTTCCATGTAAACACTCTGGAAACTGCAGGCGCTGTGCTCTGCCAAGTTCAGAGGAAGAGGCAGATCACGAGATTTTCATGCACTGGTTCCATGTGAGACATGTTCTTCTCGTTCCTTTTTGGGCATATCAAGTGAAATATCTGGGGGGTGGCTGAGCCTTTACCACCACACCATGGAACAGAGACAATTACAAAGCCCTGCTCCAGGAGGGGAAGTGAGAAGTGGTGCAGTAGGAAGATGGAGGGACTTAGCTAGCTCTGGTTAGACTGACCAGATGCTGGGTTTTGTAGGGGACAGAAGCAGAAGATTGTTCTTGCACCTTTTAAGGAAGAGGAAGATGAGCTAGGTCAGATGAGCAGTGGAGGAGCTTGGGCTGAGATCCATGTCTTTCCCTGTCATGAAATAATGATGAAAGCAGAATAAACATGTCTGGTGCTGCTGCTTAATGGGTGAACACTCTGCATCTTGTGGGCAAAAAGAGGACACAGAGCATCCTGGAGCTGTTCATCAGAATGACAGAGAGGTCCAAATACTCCGGAATTGTTTCTGTCAAGGGATATTGCTGATTCTCCTTCCTCTGCGGCACATCCCCTTCCACAGCGCCTCTGTTAGCTGCTGACACAGAAACATGACACAATCAGGCAGCTCTTGCTGTTCACTCAACTCATTTTCTCTCCATCTCTGATCCCAGGATGCTTTCTCTGTCCATGCTTCAGTTGATGCCATAAACTTCAGCTGTTTCAGGCATATCCTGGATATGTCTTTATTTCTTCTCACTGGTGTTAGCCTTGTTGTTCCTGCTTAGTGAAGCAGTCTTAAGAGGTCTGCATTAAGAAGGCAGGAAACAAAACCATGCTGACACTGTGGAAACAGCATATTTTTTCTTCCTCAGCTAACTCAATCCATACAACAGTACTGGGATTAAGCTCTTTTTGTGAAGTATTTTTTGGGAGATGCATTGTGGTGTATGGCATGGTGAATTTGCCAGGCACAGAGGGTCACTGCCTTTCCCTGAGGGAAGACAGCAAAGAGACACCCTAGGTTTGCCACAGTGGAAAAGAAAATATCTAAAAATTCTTCACAAAGGTGCTTGAAATATGGACTATTTCCCTTGGTAAGGGTGGATGCAGTGATAGGAGTGAAGTGCTGGAAACAATGTGTCCTGAAAGGCAGGTTTTCTGATGCCTTCTGCTATTTAGGACAGAAGAGCTGTGGGTTTGGAAGAAAATACACTTCTACAAAGCCCACAGGTTTTCTGTCCCTGTCCCAGAACGTACCCTGTGACAGTGGAGAGAAAATGAAGAGCCTCAAGGAAAGATTGATAAAATTCCTCTTCTTCCAGGGTCAGTCTTGCATGTGGAAAGTTTCTGTGCAGAACAGGATCCTTGGCAAGAATGCACCTCTGCCAGGTGAGAAGCAGATGCCCTCAAGACCAGGCAAAGTATCCAATGTTTTTCTTCCTGTTTGCTCCAGGAATATATTAGTGGGTTATGGGAACAAAGCTGGGAACTGTTTCTTGGCCTGTCATCCTGGAGTGCACATGGTGGTTTCCAAGCTAGAAAAGGATGGGCAAACATCAGATAGGAGGGGCTGAGGAGCTCACGGTACAAGCTATTCCTCTTGCCAGAGCAATTCTTTGGCTCTCAGGTTACCCCTGAGGAAGAAGGTGGCTGGCAGTAGCTTGCACAAAGTGTTCTGGCTGTGGCAACCTGTTCCTTGCTGGCGTCTTCCCCAAGATGCACACACTTCACTGAAGGGTGTGCCATACCTGAGCAGTAGCTCCACTGCTTTCAAGGAGCACCACACTGACAATCTGTGCATTGCACACCCAGTTTGTGTGCGTGCAGCAAAACATTTTTATTTTTTTTTGTAATAGCAGGAGATCCATTCTTCTTGTGGAAATAAGGCAACCAAAAAATTGAGATATTCTGGTCTATTTCTTGTCCTCAGCACTGGAGATGCTAGAGACCATGACAAAAATTCCAAGTGCAACCCAAGAAAAGAGATAGCTTTAAGAGGTTTAAGAATAGGTAGGCAGATAGATGGGAAGAAATGTAGATGGCCATTTATGCAGTTAGACTATTATTTTTTGACACCTTCATTTAACAGTGAGGGAGGAAAACCTTTTTTTTGCAGATGGAGCATTTGTGAGGCCACTGTCCCATTGTTTGTTATGCAAAAGTTTTATCCTACACTTGATGTGGTATGACTGCAGCTGTTGAAACAATCTAGCTTTCTGAAAATAAGTAAAATATTTATGTTGTTTCGCTTTTTTAAACTTGAAAATGGTAAAACTGAATTTTGACATTTATCCCGTTAATAAAAGCAGAAGCCAAGTACACCCTTCGATTTAAGTTTCGCTCCCAGAATTATTTTGGAGTAACAGCTCATTGAGTATATAGCTTGTACATATTATAGTTCCTTTTCCTTTCTTCCTGCATATTAGGTAATAGAAATTCATTTTGCTGTGATGTATCATAATGCAATACATCATATCCCTTCATTTGAGCTTTTGTCCTACATGTCTCAAAACCCAGCTCTTCTTCGGTTCTCTATTTTGATTCTTTCCACATGTGGATGGAACTGAAAGTTTCTGCAGCCATTGCACAATGTGACAGCCTTCCAGGCCAGCTGTCTGGAGGGTCTGGTCTGAGTCCTGTGGTAAGGAGACATCATCCTGTTGCAATTCCAGTATAACTTACACTGGTCGAAGTTAAAAAATAATTGTATAGAAATGAATGCGTTACGTCGCCATCTAAATGTAAGGAAAATTCAATATATACATTTCCAAGGGATTCTTCTAACAGGCCTAGGCTTGATTAGTGTAAATAGTCAACAAGAAAGCTCTTTCTTTGGCTGTAGCTACATAAGCAAAATTAGCTCTATTTAGGTGTGTTACCTACAGCAGTGGCATGGGAAACAGCTTATATTGACATGGGTCAATACAAGGGGCAGAAAAATGCCAAACAAATATACAGGCAGCCATGAGACCTGCTGGTTTGTGCTTTGGTAGCATCCCTGGTCTTCTTCCTTTTATTTACAGTTACTTTTTAAAAATAGAGATAATTTACCTATTGACCTATGCTTATCTTCCCATACAGCCTCCATATCACCATGTCTGTCTTCTCAGCCTGGTTTCTTGCCAGGTCCTTTCCTGCTTCATCTTAGGTTCCTGTGTGCATCCCACATGCAGTCAGCTGTGATTGCTGGTTGGGTTCCTACCATGTATTTACAGTTCTTCCTATTTATTTGGGCTGTCTCCCTGCAAACTATCCTATATCTGCCCTGTGACAATGCAATTCAGTGTACCCACAGAGAAACCTGCTGGCTGTCCCAGTGCTGCTGATCCCTGGGGGGAGGCAGGAAGGCATTAGGTGGGTGTTGTGGTACCAGGGGAGGTGTTGGCCTCCGTGATGAGCCACTGTGGGTGTTGTGGTACCAGGGGAGGTGTTGGCCTCTGTGATGAGTCTTTGCTGCTTTCATTCTGGAGGTGCCAGTAGCTCTTTGTTATCTGACATATCTAAATGTAACAGATGTGCAGATGGAAGAAGAAAATCAGATTTTTAGAAGAAGAAAGTGAATTTTGGCATCTGTTGCTTATATTCTGAACATCTGCATCCACTAAAAAGATTGGGCAAAAGGGCAAAATATGACATATCTATATGTCTGCAGTTATAGTGCATTTGCAGGTAGTGCTCATTTTAATATGGATATTCAAATGATGCTACAAATACAGAGTTTTAGCAGGTTAGTGGGAGTGCAGAGAGGCTGCTGAGATGAACTTCTGTGAGTTGCCATCATATCTCAAATTGCAACAAACCTGAGAGGCCTCAGAATGATTTTTTGGATACTGGTTGTGTTCAGTGCTTGGCTGGCTTGCTGAGCTGGGCTATGTTTTGGCTTGTGGTAAACATTGAGACTGATGTCCCAAACCCTGGAGCTGTTTCAGCTGAGTGACCGCTGGCAGCCCTCTAGCACTGTGTTCTTCCAAACATTTATCTGTAGCTGTGGCACATGCTGTTTACTTTATTTGCATTCAAATGGGCTTTCTGTTAAACATTTTCCGTATTTCTTTTTCTTTTCCTTCTCACTTCATCAGAATGCAGCAAATCTGACTGCTTGTGTAGGGAAAGGTGCCAAAAGAGCCTATGCACAGCTTGGGTCACAGCACTTCCCTCCCAGCTGGTAAGTCATGGAGCATCTCTAGGGATGCAGATCCAAAGGGAGGATTAGATGTCTGCCTCAGCTTGAGCTCCAAAAGTTATCTGGAATCCAAAGTTATGCTGGTCATAAACTGGTTCAGCATTGTCATCTGACGAGGATGGAGCTCTATCCATCTTCAGGGTAGTGATGGATACAGTGAACAAAAGAATTACATCTGTAGGATCCTAGTTATGCAATATGGACATTAAAGATGCTGACAACCCCTGGCATAAAAGGAAGCCTGCCAGTAATGAATAGCATGCAGGACACATGGATATGTGAGATTTAGGGCACATGATGCCTGTTTCTCTGTATTCTTCAGTGTTTTGTTCATCTAAATGATTGCATGTGTTCTCATAACCCATTATATATTTATGTATAAAGTTATGCCTTTAAATTAGGGACAGAAGTACCTATTTGCCTTGCTGGGTTTAATGCACTTATATTACTGTTATCCAGTTATACAATTTAATTTCAGGCCTTATTTTAGTGATAAGGTATTTTTAAAAGGGTTTCCTCTGGCACTAAGCAGTTCTCAATGAAGTTCTTATCTACACACATTCTAAAACATTCTCTGAACAAGAACATAAATTTGTTTATTTAGGGAGGCTGTTGTTTCCTAGGAGGTTGACCATTTGCTAGTGATATTCAACAGAAAACTTTAATTTTGAATCGAAATACATTGCATTTATTTCATTGGTTCCTCTGTCTCATTCACTGTTGTTCTCCACAGCTCCTGTTGCTGTGCTGCTGCTGCAGAGCAATGATGTGTGGTGGAGCACTGTGTGTTGGCTGCCTGTGGGGACAGCAGCCCAGGCAGGGCACACCAAGGGTCATGGCTTAAAAGTCAGCACCTTCTTTGGCTGCCTGCAATGTCCCAACAGCAGGGAAGGAGTTGATTAATTACAATGATTCAGAAAGCCATCACAGTGATTCAGAAATAGCTGCAATCATAAAGAGCATGTTGATATTAAACACTAATTCCAGGAAAGAGCTAATTTTTGACTGGTCACAATTCCTGGTACTGGTCTGGCTGTGTCTTGTAACTAAATAGTGAAAATATGGGTAAAGCAGCAAAGCTATGATAGCAAAGGGCAGGGGTTAAAGGTCTCCGGTTAGCATAAAATGTTATTTTTCCTGTAATTCTAATCTGATAGCTCTTAACATTTCCAGTGATTTAATGATTCTTTAGAAAGTTAAATGTATTTACAACCTGATACAGGAACAGAAAATTGTCCATTTAGAGAAACAAACTGCGTATTTGTAGCCTTCTTACGATGAGGATGAGGCAGAAAAGAGAGAATTCCTTCGCAGACCCTTAGCAGGACAGCAGAATAAAGGAAACAGATACACAGAGTTCTTTTAGATTATTTCTCTATACTAGGTGAATACAGACTTCATCCTGATGAAAGCAAAGTTTACCTTGGAAATGAAGTCCAAAGCATAGTAATACCCAATGTCTTCATACAGAGCCCAGCTCCATGGGACTTCTCCCAGGGGATGTGTGAAAAAAGAGCCAGACTAAGCCAAGGTCTGGTTGTGACAGCAAACTTGGTCCTGTGTAAAATACATTCACACTTGCAAAGCATGTCTGGTTATGAGCCAAGGAAATTAATTTCAGATGTTACATTTTTGCCAAGTATTTGTGGCACTAGAACACTAACTGCATAATTTCTGCTTCTTTTGCTGGGGTGGCAATGAATACAGGAGATCTAGCAGAATTAGCTTAAAATAATTGAGCATAAGATTTTCAAAAAGAATCCTGAATTAGGTATTGTATATTCCTAAGCATACCTACTGCCATGTGAGAGAAAGTCAGGAGTCCCTACTTGTTGAATCGTAGGTTGCAATGTACACAGAAATGTGTACATCTAAAAGTACACTCTTGCTTTGGAGACTAATCAGCAAGTTTCAGAGAGAGGCAACCACAGGGAAATTCAAGGGTAACTGAATTATCCCGCAATTGTCATCATGCAAAAAAGGAGAAAACCAGTGTTCCTTTCATTTTTGTGTGCACGTCATTGTGATACAAGACATGCCCCTCAAAGTAATGCTGGAGAATCAGGTGCTGTGTGAGCTAAAGGTGCAAGAAAAAAAATGGGAGAGCCAAAATGCATGGCAGTGATGTTCAAATATGCAAAAGGCTGGTGTTAAAAGGGTGTGAACTATCTCTTCTCTGTGTTGTAGTAAGGCAGGGCTGGAAATACACTAAGAGTTCATTTTGGTATTAAGACATAGTTTTGAAGAGTAGAGGTTGTGAAATATCAATATGGGGAATTTTGGAATCTTTATCTCTGAGATAGAGATTAACAAAAACATTTAGTTAATCCTTCCTCAGGGAAAAGGACTGGCAGGGCAAAGCACTGGCATAAATGACCTTAAGTCTCAGAAAGTACCAATAGCTTTTGGAGCAGAAGGACTTTTGTTCATCTATTTTAAGTTGGCTGGAATTTCCAGCCCTTTCTTATCTAAATAGGAGCTCTCTCTGGAGTCCATTGTTCAACAGGAAAAATTCCTGGGTTTCACCTTAGCTGGAAGACCTAATTTCCTGTTTGATATTTTAAACAGAACTTTGTTCTCAAAGAAGAAAGTCCCAGACACCTTATTAGGAAAAAAGAACCATACAAAAGAAAAATCCCAAAGGACAATATAGTGTGACCAAGTAAGAAACTTTACAGTGTAACACTCTCTTCACAGCATGTCTTTTATTCTTGCTAACTCCTGCAATCTAACCCAAAACATTTCCACAGAAAAACGTAGGTATCTAATGTCTCCCTAGATGCCAGTGTCAACAAGTGAGTTCTCAGTGCTGAGTCCCTGAGCATTTGCTGGGTTTACAAATGACAATTCCTTGGCTGCCTTTGCTGTGACAAGTGGCCCACCTGATAGCCAGTGTGGCTAACCTAATTATTTAGGATCCCCTGGAACAGAGAGAATCCATCTCAAATTTACACAGCAATGAATGTTTCAGTACACACAGCAGAACAGCCTCAATGAGAGTGATGAGGAAAGAGATGTTATCAAATGGCCCAGACTTATCTCTGGAAGGTGGGGGACTTGCCTGTAATTTTCTGCTCCAGAGCAGAGAAGGTTTTCCAGCCAAGTGCTGCTGCAGCTCCTGTCAGTGTTGACATCTCCAGCACCATGTAATGTGAGGTTAGAGTGGAAGAAGGAGGAAGAACTTGCATTTCTATGTTTGATAATGTGTCAAGACACCAAAAACGTAGGCATCATTGCATTTTAAGTTCTGCCTTTAGTTCCAAGAATGCTGTTCTAGTAGTTTTAGATTTTAAAAGTTCGCTTTACTTTTTGCCTCTGTCATGGAAGGCCCTGAGGACTTACCCATATAAGGTTTTCTGTAAGTCTGCCTAGATTTGTTAAGTAGTGAGTGTAAGCTGATGACTGATTAGATCCTCAGGTGGAATGCTCCCTAGAAAAGAAAAATTCTGCTTGCTTTCTAGTGATAATAGTCTCTTCAATCCTAAAAGCTAACTTGAAACCAAGGAGGGCAGGACTGCACTTGAAGTCCTGTTTTGAACTACTTACAGCCTCTAACACTTGCTTTACTAAAATTTTCTGCAGCTGGTTGCTGTCCAAACATAATGTATTGATTTAATTTGAATTAGTTACATTTGGAAGAACCATTTCCTGCATTCAAGGGAAACAATCTGTACGTTACTATCTTTCTTTGAAATACATCCACAGCTGAGATCAAAAAGTAGGAAAACAGTATTTCTTTTTGAGAAATGTTTTTGGATGTCCTGATGATGGTTGGTTTATAGCTGGATGAGTTAGGGGATGTTGAAAACAGCAGTTCCTGGAAGATCTGTGCATTTTTATTGTGATTGTGTAGGAATGTCTTTGGGTGAGGGAGAATGAAGCTGGTCTCTGAAAGACTGTTGACTTACACAGAGCAGATCTGTTATCTTGTTCCAGCCCCATATTCCAGCTCATTCATTTACTCATCTGTTCTCACTTACAAATAAGAAGAGACCTTAAATGCTGCACTGACAGCAGGTTAATAGCCTTACAGTCGTAAAGACAGCAATGATAAGAGGGCATAGAACCCCAGGAGTTTTCCAGGCATGTTGCCATTCCCTGCAGTGTGTTTTCCCTGGGTCACCTGAGAAATGCAAGTGAACTGCAGTCAGTACCCCAGGGGCCTTGCAGTGGGGGCACAGCTCAGGAATGCTTGGAAGCACTTGCTAATGTAGATGTTCACCAGACTGCTTGTCCTGTGCTCCCTAAAGGCTGCCTGTGAGTTCCTGTCCCTGTTATTATGATTTGGGTGGCATTGAGTACGAAATGCAAGTGAACTGCAGTCAGTACCCCAGGGGCCTTGCAGTGGGGTCACAGCTCAGGAATCCTTGGAAGCACTTGCTAATGTACATGTTCACCAGACTGCTTGTCCTGTGCCTGTGAGTTCCTGTCCCTATTATTATGGTTTGGGTGGCATTGAGTATCACTGCTCATTGCTTTCCTTATAGCATCTTTATGGGCTGCTCTCTGTTCTAGGGGCTCCTTATACCAGAGGGTCTGATGTCAGAGAGAAGCTTTTGAGTGCTGCAGGGGGATCTGAATAAAGCTCCTACAAGAAGGTGCTTTCTCAGGAAAGGCATCTCAGTAAAGGAGCTGTCTACCTTGCACAGTTCCTTGCTGATTTGCTGTTTCCCAAAGATACATAAATAGACTTAACAAAAAAGCACGGGACATGGAGTACTTTGTCTGATGTCTCCTGGTGCAGGATTATATATTTTCAAGCACTCATAGTTGTTCCAGCTTTTCTGATGGAAGCAAAAGCCATAGATTTTGTAAGATTAAAAAAATCTTGGCAACAAACTTCATGAGGTGGTTATTCCCAACATTTCTGTAGCTAGAACAGAAGTCAAAACTGCATTTAATGTATGGTTATTTAAAATGATAGGCTAACTTATAAGCCTGGAAAAGAAAGAAGACAAGACCATTTGCAATAGCATGTTGCAGTAATTAAGGGTATTATTCATAAGCCAGCTCCTCCAAAAAGCCTCTAAACTGTTACCACCCACTCCTTTTCCTCCCTGAACTTCACCAGTTGTTTTTTCACTTGATTATGGTGATACACAGACTATCCTTCAGAAAGCCAAACTTCGGGACAGCCATCCTGTGTTCCCTAGGCATTGCTGACACCTACCTTTGATTGTATTTTGGCAGTTGTGTAAGTTAGAATCAAAGCGAATGTCTGAGTCTCCACTGATTTAATTCATTAACAAGTATTTATTAAGGCAAGGCACATTCATGTTGGGACAGGTACTGCAGCACGTACTTCAGTCGCAGTGCCAATTGCAGATTTCAGAGAGCTGTTTGCAGCCTGGATGTGCTGTTATGACACCGTTTTTCCATGTGGTGTTAGGTTTAGACCGAGCGGTGCCAAGCGATCTGTGCCGGGATGCCGGCAGGGAGCGGGAGGCAGCGATCGCAGCCGCCCTGTCCCCCGAGCCCGCCTGGCACGGCACGGCACGGCACGGGACACGCGGGGACAGCGCGGACACGGCTGCCACCTATCTTCGGGGACAGCGCGGACACGGCTGCCACCTATCTTTGGGGACAGCGCGGACACGGCTGCCACCTGCCCGCGGGGACACGCAAAGACAGCCCGCAGCGCCCCGAACAGCCCCCCTGCCCAGCCTGGCTGCTTGAACTGCTTTAAAGGAGCTTAACTCTGCAGAGATGTGATTGGGAAGTTTAAAAATATTGAGTTAGTGATTGCTATGCATTCTTGGATAAATGAGGGGACACCGTCTGGTATGAAGTTAGTTGTGGCTCCACACCCTCAAAGCACAGGAATAGATGTTGTCCTCATATCTTAGAGAAACACCTGGAACCTCAAGACCCTTTGAGACAGCCCGGATCGTGGCCATCCTTCCCATGGGCTGCCGTGGTCCCCACCCAGCAGAACCAGGGCACAGCCAGCCCCAACAGGGACAGAGAGTGGCATGCCAGGGGCCTCTCTGTGCTTCACAGCAGTTTGAGGAGTGTCATAAAACATTCCCTGCAGCTTCACCTATCCCAGAGATGTATGGAGAGGGATCTTCATGTTGTTTTAAGGAAGGACTAGGAAAAGACCAAGAAACATAAACCTTCCAATACTGATAATCTGGAGAGTGTATCAATCCCATCACTGACTGTAGGATAAATATGCAGGAAATGAACCTGGGTACTTTTGTTTCACCAGTTTCTTGTTCCTATCCCAAAGACACGCATACAGGTAGATCTATCCTGTCCTACAGGCAGCCAGGACATCACTGTGGGAAGATGTATGGGAGACAGGGACAGTGATCTCTGTGTTCTGCACACCCCTGGGGTGTGGGATGCTCAGTGCTATCTCTCCAAGGTCTGTGCCTTTGGTTTCCTCCTGCCAATGCTTTTCATCACCTACGTCTCTCCTGTACCTGTTCAGGATCTATTTTTCCAACATCCCTTTGGTCACAGACATTTTTTGCTGATTCCCCATTAGGTTGAAAATAATTTTGCACTCTATCACAACTGCTAGTGTATTGAGGGAGCAAGAGACATTGTTTAAAGTGATGGGGAAAGGCTCTCTAGCACTCTGAAAGCTTTAAAAATCTTGCTTTCAGTTTAGAAGGGAATTTCAACTAAAACCACTGAAAAGCTCTTCAGAAAACACTGACTGTATGTTGTTTTGTGATTGTTCCCACATCCCTCATAATTCTCAACCACAGCCCTGTGCTAGAGGCTAGATACACATGGTGGGTGTTTTTGCTCTTGCTAACAGTGGGACAGCAGGAATGCAAGCTTCCCTTTGATGTCCAGAATCAAAGTATTGACAAACAGTAAGAGAGGGATGTGAGTCTTGAGGTTGTATCTTCCCTCAGAACAGGAAAACTGCCTATGTCCAAGCTTTCCCCAATACTCAATACTCTTTTATTCTTCTCATAAATTTGTTAGTATTGTTTTCCTTTTCTCTCCTTCATACAGGAAATAAGACTGAGCTCTCACACTTGAAAATGCTTGTCATGCTGTCTGTGCAGAAACATTTCAGACTCCTTGTACTGAGCACTTAATTTCTCAGCCACATCTTTCCAAGAACTGGCTGCCTGCAGAATAACTTTGAAAATAATTTATTTCATATTGCAGCAGTCCTGTATACTAGAGCTGTCTTTAACCAGTCCTGTGTTCTTCCGGTACTGCAATGTAATATTGATTTTGTTTCTGTCATTTTCAGGTCTTTGGTTTGCTTGCAGAGCAGCTGTAACTGCACTACATTTTGCAGTATGGATGAGCTGCAATGGTGTGGATGTGCACAGCAAAACAGCCCTTGGAATTTCTGAACAAACATCTCACACATGGGCACTTTCACTTTGCAGGGAACTTGAGTAAGATAATCCCTCTGGCCTCTTTTTTCTGTGTTCCTGTTCTTCTATTGTAGTTATTTTTAAATAACAATTGTTTGGGTGTACTATTTAATGACACATGACATTGTTTTGCAAAGTTTTGGCTTCCTGAAGAGACAACTTTTCCTTTGTAATCTCCTTTTCAAAATGTGAAAAGTCATTCCCTGGGCAAGTTTCGGTTTCGGTTTTCACTTGCTGTTCTGATGCCGTTTCCATAAAACGTGAGTTTGGGCTTCAGTTTCGTTTTTCGTGTGCAGTCCTAGTTTGAAAATTATGTCAGAAGCAGGGGGCAATGGAAATCTGGATGTGCTACTGTAGGTCAGCCGTAGTAAATCACCTTTATTCCCTGGTCCAATTACGCTAACCTTGATCCAGCTCTGCTCTGCACTGCTGACTGCAATGTGGACACATACAAACTCCTTTGGAAAACTAACTGCACAGGTATAATCAGTCCTCCTATTTGATGCACAGTGTTACAGTTAAGAACAAAAAATTATCATATGTGCTAACCACCAGAGTTAATTGCAGTCTGAGCTGAGCCCTGCAGGCCTCTCCTAAAGAAAATCTGACTCATTGCTCAGGGACTTTTTTTAAACCATCCTTTTTATACTGAGGGTGGGGAATTCCAGTGCGATGAAAGAAAAATTATCATTTTATTTCACTGTCAGAAACTTATGAGGTTTGGTGGCTCCATTTTAGGATCAGTGCAGTTCAGATTGTTCAGTTCCCAGCCCACTGGAACCCTGAGAGTTGGACCACCTTCATTTCTGCTGGTCAGATGCTTCACTCAGAGAGACAAAGGCAGAAGCCAAGGGAAGAAAAAGTTGAAGTCAAGCATCTTTAAACACAGCTTTAAACTACATTCATGCCTTCCTGGATGGCACGTGGTATAAAGGCCTATCTACCAGGGCATGTGAGAGCATGGAGCTCTTCTTCCTTATGGTTTTGGCTGTGCTTCTACACAACTGCATCCTATAAAAGGTGGCACAGCCAGCCCCACTGCTGTGCTGCTTTTCTGAAAGGCAGATATTTTATTCTCTTAGGCATGTGGACCCTGGCCAAAACAGGACCAGGAGCAACACGTTGTCTTAGTGTGTCAGAGCTGTGCACAGATAGCACAGACACAGTGCCAGGTGTTAATCAGTCCACGGCTGCACAGTTTGGCCCATGGCTGTTAAATCATCTGACTGCAGCAGCCTGAAGGTTTTCCTTCAAAAAGCAGCACAGTGTGGGGATTTTGGCAATATAGCAGTGGATTAGACACTTAGAAAATGCAGCTAGATTAGAAGGTCCAAAGTGGGGTGGAAGGTTTTTCTGACTGCTTAGCAGTGGAAAGTGGAAGGTGCTCAAGAGCTGTACAATGTACACTGGGCCTGGGAAAAATGTCTCAGGTCACTGAGACCTTTAACAGCTCAAGTCTATGAAACTGGTAATGAGTTCAAAGCTACGTCCTGCCTTTCCTTTCAGGCTCCTGCTTGATGCCATGCACAGATTTTAGCTGTTTCCAAAGGCTATGTACTGCCTGTCCAGGTGCCTCACTTCCAGCTATGTGGCATTTTGGAGGAACTCCACATGGCTGTGGGCACCCAGCATTGGCAGGGCTTGATTGCCAGCCTCTGGCATGCTGTGGCCAGCCTTACCTTGCCTTTCCAGGTCCTGTGGTCAGGTGGCATCCATAGGACCCTACCCCACACACCCAACACTCCCCACATACACAACACACCGACGGGCAGGTGAGAGCCAGCCCAGGTAGCTCTCTTCCTGTTTTGGCTGAGTCCTGATACTGGCCAGAGATTTTTCTCCAGGGAACTGATGACAGAATCAAAGAAAGTCACCTTTCTTACCATGTAATCTGGAAAAATCAAACCTTTCCAGCAAAGTCCCCCCTTCTGTTGAAAGACTTTGTGAGATTTGCACAAATGGGTGTGTGAAAGGGAAAGACCTCACAGCAAAGCTGCCAGCACTATACTGGTCCTTTGAATTTAGGAGCTGAGTCCTCTGCGCGTGGTGATGGAAGAAAGGTAAGGTGTTTTTCCATGAGAATGATCTCCTTTGTTCTGATTTACTAACCTGAGTAAAAGCAAACTTAAACATGACATCTATATACTGCACGGTAAGAAAGACAGAAGTCATGCATTGTGCAGATTTTTTTAATGAAGAAGATGCTTTCATTGTACCAGATTCTGCACTAGAAAAGCATCTTACACTCTGAAGGTTCCCTTCCAGAAATGATGGTTCTGTTGCGCTGCTAACCCTTCAGCTCCTATTTCCCTGAAGGTTTTGAACATTAGAAGAGAACAACAGAGATAATAATTTATGCTGAGAACAACAGAGAAAATTACTTTTACTAGAACTGGGAGCTTTTCCTATAGAAAACTTGCACACGTACAAAACTCTATATACACACAGAAGTTCTTTTATGAAAAATAGAATCTGTATTTGCAGCACAGTAGAATCTACACAGCAACACCTACATTTCAAATTAATCAAGTGTAAGGTAGGTAACTTTTTTTTCAAAAAAAAAGTACACTTTGGTACACTTTGTAAACTCATAACACCAGAGCTTTCCCTTAAAAAAATTAAAAAATAACAGCCTGCATTTTTAATGTATACAGAACCTTACATTGATTACATAATGCAGGACCATGCATTTAACCCATTCCTTTTCTTCAGATTATAACTTCTTTCCTCTTGTAAGGGATCCTATAACTGGAGTCTTATATTGCACCTTTTAGTAAACAAGTCATAAAACTTCTTCAAGTCCTTAACAAACTAAAAAGGCTAGAACTTTTTTGAAGGAAAGATATTGCTACAAAATTTGTAATTATTCCTTTTGCCATTAATAATTCACTTGAGTTCAATCAGAACTGCCAATGAAAATGTAATTTAAAAACTTTATTTCTGAATGAGTATTTTTCTAATATAAATAACAATTTTCAAATTACTCTGTCCTAGGTCTCTTCCAAACTAGCAGTATAAGCTTTACTTGGCTCAGCACTGTCATTGTAAGAGTTTCTACCTTCCTGAGTGCAAGTTTTGCTTTGCTCAGTGTCAGGATTATAAGACCGTCCCTCTTCCTGAGAGCTGGAAATAGCTGCACTCAGTTTTTTCTCAATTTTATCAGCTATAGCACACATTTTTAACTCTCTCAGGCTGCTTATTAGGGTTCTATAGGCTCCTTTCATCCCATGACTCTGATACCAGACTCGAAGCAGCCTAATCTTCTGTTCAGATGTGTCACCAGGACAATCCTGGATGCTCTGGTCTATGGCAGGTTCTGATATGCGGTGGTGACGAACAAATTTCTTGACGTCTGTGAGGGTCATTTCTGCCACAATACCAGGAATGTGGCTGCTCAGGTCAACATCTAGGAGCAGGAAAGAAATGAATGCACCTGACTCTTTTATCCTACTGGGTTTTATCACCTGCACTCAGATTTGATGCTTCTCCTATCCAAACCAGGTTAAGTTTCAGGTATTTGTGACTCAGTATGGTATACATGTGATTTTTTACAATACATGGTAGGTCTGTTTTAACATGTTCCTGCCAGATGCTAGGTATTTCGAAGATTCAGGCTTGCAGCCACATTGCTTTCTACCATCAAAAACAGAGTCTCAGTTCTCTCTGTAACTATTCTGTCCTTCTCTATAATGGACGGGTGGTCACCTCTCACGTACCCATCTTTCTCAAAATAGCATTGGGAGAGGTCATGAAACTGGACAGGTCTTCTGTTGTGATACAGCCTTGGAGCTTATCTTTTTTCCTATTGTGTACCTGTGGATTTGCACCTGAACACAATGTAGGTTTTGTAAATCTTCAGTCCCACTGTGGGACTGCTCCCTAATTGTAAATATCCATGGTTATAGAAACACAGTTTGCTGTTTCTTAGTGTCTGTGCCACATGCAGAACAAAAATTCACTTGTAGACGATGAGTAACTGCTCCCTATACAACAGAAATTCCTCCTGAGGCAAGACTTCCATGATGCCACTAAGTGCCTTGATGAGCGTTATATGAACTGGCACTTCTTTAGCAAGTGTTCACTTTTGTGCTGGAATAACAGGTGTGGACAGTGGCAAAGTCTACACAAAAATACTCTTTTTTTTAGTTTAGGAATTTTGTATCTGTTTTTTCTTTTTACTGAATTTTGATAGATTACTTGTCTCTTACCTGCAACTATGAGAGGTATATTCTCCTGAAAAAAAAAGAGAGAAATAACTAGAAACAAGCTTTGTAAAACGCCACACTTATATAAGAGGATAAACACATTTCATGATACTTCTTTGATTTTCTTTTAGTTTTCTCCATGATTCCTCTTTTATGAGTGAGAGTGTCACACCAGACAGACAGACCTCTTTTGACTTGGGTACGTTTGGGGAATCACCTCCTAATGCCTAGAATTATGCATGGGGACAGGAACATCCTGGGTTGGTGGAGGCCTGATGATTTATGAAGTTTTGGTCAGGGTCATGTGACTGAGGAAGCATTCCAACAATCCTGAAGAAGTAATACAGGATTTCTCTTACATCTCCCCAAAGAGTTCTTGTGGTGAAATTTACTTCATTCTTGTCATAGAAGAGAGGCACACAAATGTTTGCGGAGACCCAGTGCAATTTAAATGAAAAAAAAGTTCTTTGCATAAAGCTGAGTTTTTTATGATCAAAGTAACAATACTTACTGGCTCTCTGTAAACTGGATCTTTTGGGTCCTCAATGTTCATAAGACCCCTCTGTTTTCTCCTGTCTGAAACAAAAAAAGCACTTTTAAAATCTAGGGCAGTATATCTCTCCTTTGGACTCCAAGAATAAAAGATTATATTTGAATAAGCATCTGAATATCTCATTCAGAGTATAATAGGAATAAGTAGGGAATCACTTACGCCAGACTATTGCTGCAGTTATTACTAGTAGTCCTACCAAAACTGCCAAAGCAATGATCAACCACAGCATTTCTGGTTCTGTTGGAACATTGGAAAATTTGCATGAAAGTTAAGTCAAGAAATGCAATACAGCAGCACATCAAAATTTAGACAAGACTGTGTCAGATTTTAAAAGCCCTCCTGTTGTTTCCTAACGACAAAAGCCAAATATGTTAGAGACATACTTATGGTGAGCTGCCCCTAAAAAGGGGTAATAGCTCTCACACCTGCACAGTGATCAAGGGAAAAGCATACTCTGCAGGTCAGCAGAGGGCCCAGTAGGACTAAGGCCCTGAGCTGTCAGGAATTACTATGGCCAGTGTGTAGAACAGGATAATTGCAATTGCCTCTCAAAATCCAGCACATGCTGGACCTTGCTACGTTTTAAATGGTACCTTTTGTTCCACAGACAGTGTCTGAAGCTGAAGTACATTGTTTTTCAATTACACCGCTTTCACATCTGCAGAAAATATGAACACAAATTATTAGGGGATTTTTTTTCTCTCTTAAGCTGTTGAGAGAGCAAATAAAAATTTTCTAAGATACTTTATCAGCAAAATATTTCACATTTTGCTGATAAATATGCTGGTTTCATATTCCAAATCCCTGATCTTGGGGTTTGGAATTCAATTGGTATAAAAATGGCATGGTAATTTGTGGCAGTGGGAAAACATAGGAAATTATTTTTCAGTGTAACCGTAGATCACACAAAGACAACAGGAAAGCTCAGCTACTTTATTAGACTTTTTGAAAAGCATATACAGGCTCAGTGGATATATAATTTTTTCTTCATGCCTATGGAAAGCCTTCATGGCTGCAAATTGAGCTGACTGAACTAATTCAGCTCAGGTGCAAAGGAAAACTGGTATGCTTTCCCTGAGGTTATAGATTACCTTAGCCTCTGTCTTGAAACCAGCTGGAAGAAAATGTGATTATATATTAACAATTTCATATGTAGTGATGAAGGCATGAGCTTACATGGTACATGGAATGCAAGTGTCACATCCTGCAGGACTGCAGAAATAGTTCTTTGCACAGGCACACTGCGTGTCCTCTTCTGGGGTACAGTTCTTCACAACCTCCAAACCTAAAACCAGATTTCTTAAAGTGTATTAGTCTGAAAAGGCACGCTTCTGCCCACAAAGTCTTGTCCTCAGACTTGCTGCTAGCTCCACCTCTGCTGGAGCTGGCGAGGTTTAGCTTTATGATACACACACAGAGCTCCCAGAGAGACCTCTGCTGGATGAGAGCACAGAAACCATCACACAGTGCAGCCCTCGCCAGAAGGGGACTCCTTCAGCACAGCCAAATCCCAACTTCTTGGTACTGTAAAGCCAGAAGGAAACCCAGAAGATCACACAGCCAATCTCCCTACTTGATAATGGAGATGGGTTCTTTGCACTCCCTGACACACAAAAAGTTTTACCTTTTCTTGAAGACCTCCAATGATGAGGAATTCCACTCTCTCTTTTTTGGCTAACATACCCATGTTAAGTATTCTTCTTAAGAATCAAAACAAATTATTAATTTTCTCCTATCCTCAGTTTATATGATAATGCTATCTCCATCTATGAAAAAAATACTTCTGCATTAAAAATTACTGTACCTACCTACTATGAAAGCTATTTTCATAGGCATATAAAAACAGAACTAATTTTTGAGTTACTACATTCAGTGCCCTGCTGTAATTTGAAACTACTTGATATTTCAAAATTTGATGAAGCTCTACTGTGAAATCAGTGCTGAAGTAACTCATGGAAATAGAGGATATGAATGATCATAAGAATGGTTCACATGGAACTTCAGTGGTAATTTTCCTTTTGCCTATTGTCAGTCTACTGACTTCTCTTCAACTACATTATCGTCCATGGAATTTTGTGACTAGCCATCCCCTTACCCTTTTCCTGCCTTCAGTTTTAATAATTGTGACACATGTAAAACACTGAATTGTTTTGCTCTTACCAATTTCATCACCCACACAAGAATGCTTATTAGAGCAGAAAATGAGAGGAAAGTTTTCTATCCATATTGAGGCCCTAAAGCAAGGGGAGAGCACTAACGATTGATATTCCAACAGGTGATCTGAGTACAACCATACTGGAGTTGAGAACTGTCTCTCCATTCATCACACTTGATTTTGGGTATGAGGAATGAAGAACTACCATTCCCTAAATCCAAGCAGAGCAGATCTACAGGACACCTGGTGGAACTGGTAGGAGATAAGTTTAATGGATTTTTTTTTTTTTTTAATCTGTGATGGGTATTTTTGCAAAGGGTAGTGAATTTCTGCTGTCACCCAGCAGGTTCATGAGCAAAGGGCTCATAAACAGACACTGAAATGACTAGGTAGGGATAGATCTTCTAATGTCCTCTCCCTCAGCTGTGGGTGCTGATGGAATGCAGGGAAGAGACCACAGAAAGCAGACAGGTTGGTTTGTGTTGTCTCTGAGTAGCACCTCCTGCCTCCACTGCTGCATGCAGAACACTGGGGTGGGTGGGCTCTGCCCCAGGAGGGCTTGCCTTGCAGTCTGGCACGTATCCCACACTGCATCTTGAGTGTCTTTCAAAAGACAACAATCATTTTTAATAACATTATCAATTATGTGAAAGGCTACCAAAAAGAAAAATCATTACTTCTTACACCCCTCTTTTAAACAGAGGGTGAAGAAGAGGGAGAACTTGCCTTTCTTGACTCTAACCAGTTTGTACAGTGTCTGTTTTGCAAGGACTTTGGCTAAGCAAAGGCAGATATATGGAGAAATAATGGACCAACTATTTTTCTTCCTGCTTTGTGCTTGATGAAAAGGAGCTGGAGGATAAACTTACTGCTTTCTCACAAATTCATTCATGTCCTACCACTAAAAGTTTTGACTCTACATGCTAACCACGATTAGGTATTGTGGAGAAATCCTGTATGAAAGAAGAGTCATTGCTACAGTTGCTATTTCTATAGACATACCAAAGTTGCTGTCGCACAATTTGCATCTCAAACACTTGTCCAAGTCATTAGGGTGATTCATGAATTCCTTTCCTTTCTCACACGGAGCACAGTGTTTGATAACATCTGTTGGGCAGGAGACATTTTTAACAAAACCTGTAGAGACAGAAAACCAACAATCAATTTAGAGAGCCGCCACCAGCTCTAAGACTAACATCAGAATTTAGTTTTTAATCTGTAATACTTTTTGATTCCAAATATGGAATGGATATTCTTTGTGCATGTGTAGATGTACTTCAGGAATGTAGTATACATAACATTGGATTATCCCCACCCTTCCTCCAATTTAACACTGAAGGAGAACACACCAAACAAAACTGTACATGAAAAATTGAAAAACCCACAAATGTATGGAATCCTGTAGGCAAAAGCATGTGTCTTTACTTTTTCAACCTTTTTCAAATATCTGTTTGTTACTTTTTGGTTCTTTTGTAACAAGCACGTTATGAGAGAACTACTCTCTGTAGTGAGAAGTAATTGGTGCACTAAACTCAAGAAATATCTTTGAAGTGGCTTATGTCCTGTAAGAAACAAAGATACAGCTGGAATGAAGCACTGCATCCAGGAAACCACCTCGTGCCCCTTCAGTATCCCAGCACAAAGCAAATGTGCATGCTGTGGTGTCCCCTGTTTGACTTCTCAACACAGTCTTACAATCATACTCACCGCTTCTGCATTTCTTGCAACACTGAGTATCTAAATTGTATTCATCCTCCCTGCAGTTAATTTCCCTCCTGGAAATGACCCTCCTATTAGATGTTATTAGAGCTTCAGTATCATTTTTGCACTGTGTTTCAATAATTAAGAGAGCCACCTAGGAGAGAACAGAAAATTAGCCAAAAAAGAAAAAATAAAAACCTGTTTAGGACTGTGCACTAAAACTGTGTGTTTGAGTACTAAAAGAGTCACATTAATAGTGTTACTCTATAACTAAACATATTAATATTCACTCCCTTGTTAAAACTGTTCATTACTTTAGATGAGGGCCCATATTAAAACTATAACCCTACCACTCTCCTTTCAAATTAATTTACAACAAATCAATTTCTTTGAATTTTTTGCACTGTCAAGTTAAATTGCATGCTTCTGGGAGTTTTTTGTTTGTTTGTTTTTATTTCTGTCATTAGGCAGTAGAGTTTTACTAGTGGCCCCTGCCCTGCCTCTTCTCATAGTAATAATAAAGCACTGCGGCCGCTCAGAGGCCAAACCATGTTTTTTTTTATTATTTTGGAAGAAGGAGGAAGAATGATAAGGATAAATCTGGTATAGTTTGCCTTCTTCTCAGCAACATTTTCTGGAGAATTCTCTATTTACTCTGCATGCACTAAATATGAGATGTCTATATAATGGAGTTATGGATGCTGACCATAATTTTAGTTAGGTGCAGAAAACACTTTATGTTAAATTACTGAAAAAACATTTTGGATATCAAACTAGGCTCTCAAGTGAAGGAAGTATTATCTGTTGCTAAATGAATGATGTAACCAATAAGACCACTGCCTTCTACAGGTAGCCACTTCTTTTCATCCTCTAGTCTATTCACAAGTGAGAAGATGGAAAAAAAAAAAATTCCTTAGCACCTAACTTCTTGAAATGTATATAATATTAATTACTGGACTGAAATTAAGAAGGCCTTTCTTTGCACCTGGAGGTGAAGCTCCAGCAGCTGAAACAGCATAATTAGCACTGGAGAAACTCTGGGTATGCATGCTCAGCCCATCACTTCCCCTGTTTGGTGCTCTCTCTTCCCTTGCTGCCAAAGGTTTCAGGGGGCTCTCCTCTGAATGCCAGTGTAATGATGTTAAAAAATTTAAGTCTCCACAGAAGCTTTCAAGTGGATGTGTCAAATTAGTGTGAACTGTTTTCCCTTTGCCCGGGAGAGCTATTTCACTAAACACTGGATTAGAAAGTCCAATTAAAAAATAATCACTAAAATATAGTCAGGGATGTATGACCAGACTGGTGTGGTTTTTCCTAAAGCAGAATGAAGAAAATGTCCAGAGAGTCAAGCAGAAAATAGAATATCATCAAAGAAGGAAACATATATCTAAATTACTAATACCAGTAAAACCTTGATTCTTTTACCAAATGCCTGCAAACAGTGTGTGCAGAGACAGGTATTCCCTCTCACCAACAAAGCTCTCTGCCTCTTGTTCATGCTTTTATACAAATGGGCTATGCTGGTATGCGGGGCTGCAGAAAAAGAACATTTTTAGATGGATGCCCTTTGCTCCTGCTCACGGAGATGAACTTCCTGGTACACTTACAAGAAGTGGGGGTGACTTCTCAGAATTTGGCACTTAAGCAGCACCAAACACCTACATTGGCTCTGCCTGCAGGGATGTCTTACAACATCTTCCTGTGGAAGGAATAATGATAAAACCATGAAGACTTTTTTTCAAAGCAATGCCCTAATTCTTTTCAAACATTTTTCCTTCTGGATTTGCACCCTCTTAAAAGCAATCCATTTGCTATTTATAAATTTTGGTGTGTCTCAGGAAAAAAACCCAGAAAAGTGTTAATAGTCATTTAGCTTCCTGTGCACACCTTAGTTGCTTTTTCTGTTGTCCCTGGGCAGTAAACACTAATATCAGAAGGGAAGCAGCTTAGGGGCTTTTATACAGGCAGGGATGATAGGTGCTTTTTTATGACATGTACACTCAAGCAGTGGTTGTATGTTTTCAGCCTAGAATGACTCAGAGAGACTCTGTTTTAATTTTCTCAACCTAAAAAAAAAATAGTTTTAGTATCTAAACTGAAGACTGTACTAAGCAGTCAATGGGAATAAGATCAATCAGGTAGGGACACCTACCCTTAGCAGAACTCATAGAAATTATCATATGAGTCCACATTTTCTGGTTTTGCTGCACTTGCATTGCCCAGGCAATGAAAAGAGTTTTCTACCTGCTTCCTCTCCTTCATTCCAACAGGATCCTCCAAAATGCTTACCCCAACAGGTACTTGCTAAGGACACTTTTATGAAACCTGTTTCATCTGCATTTCTAGGGCACAGTGACAAGAACTTTCATTTCTTTGAATACTGGTGTCATTCTGGGATTCTCAGGCCTCCAGTTCTTCCTCTGTCAAAATATTCTTCATGACATCTCAATCTATTTCAAGAGAAAAGCTTCTGCAAGACACAGCTTATAGGTATGTAATCTCAGCTTTGGAAGTGTGTGAACATGTAATTTGCATATGGGACTTTTTTAAACCTTACAATGTCAACCCTGAGGAAAAAAAAATCTGTTTTCTCCTGTTATCTTAATAATACATTTTATATTTAGCAAGCCACTTCTGTTTCTAATCTATAAATGCTGATGGATGAGAAGACTGATGGCCACAGTATGTGGCTTTTTTTTCCACACCACATTTGTTATATGGACCAGGTGCATGAGCTCATCAGGGGCTTTCTAAGTGTTAAAAAAGGAGGAGGATGGATTTTTCTTGCCTTTTTTTTTTTTTTTTTGCCTCGTGGAAGTTAAGTTGCTAGAACTAGCTTCATTTTAATATGCTTTTCTCTGTAATTAATCTCCCTTGTATTAACTCTGTCAGACTGGCCTTTTCAAAGAATAATTTCACTCAAGGAGTAATCTTAAGAGGATTCTCTACTCCAGTTCTTTCACTATGACAAGAATTTTTTTCTTCCAAAACCTCGAGTATTATTTTTCCTCCAAGTCTTTTTTTTTCTCCCGCCGAGGCTGAATCTCTTAGTATGAAAATAACCTCTAAAAATAGTTTTTCACATTCTAAAATCTTTTCATGAAAAGAACAAAAAGAATCCGTTTTTTAAAGCCCAACCATGGGAGTTGGTATTTCCCCACATCTAGAAGTACCCCGACCTTCTTAAATTCCAAGGGAAAGGCATGTGTTTAGTGCCTGTGAGAGCAAATAGCCTCAGAGTGTTCAGCACCTTAAAACACTCACTGTCCAAATTCAATCCACTACCCTTTCATATCTCAGCTGACTCACATGCAAACTGAAACAACATACTGGGCCTGGAAGTTGTACGATTGGTTGTTTTGTTGGGTTTTGCTTTTTAGAAGTACTGTACTACTGAGCACCTAGTAAATACTACACTATTTGGAGAGCTGGGAGAGATATTAACAGCTCTCACCTCACTTTGTTGAAGCTAAGCATGAATTAGAGTTTGACAGATAGAAATCTAGCAACTCTCACCCTTTTCCTTTTGTAACACAAAATGGTTTTCTTATGATTTTCTCTTTGTTCAGTGAGTTACAGCAAAGATAAAGGTGGTTACAGTGGAAACATGTACAGACATGTTTCCAGAATTGGGGCCCTTATGCTTTTCACTTGAATCTTGGGTCATCCCATCATTTTGTGGCTGTTTATACATGTACATGTAAATGTGTGTATTAGTTTTCCATGATATGAGGAAAAAAGGTCAATGCAGTAATGTAGGAGCCTCGTATTCAAAGTATGTCTTCTGAACTTCCAGAAACTGCCTGCTCTGCAGTCATATCATAATTACAAAATATTTACTTAACAGTTCACTCTCTGGCCTATTCCTTTGGCCTGCTGTCTTGAGGAGATTTTATGGTGGTGCTTCATTCCCTATTGGCCAGCTGCATGGCCAGGAATGGTTGCAGATGAAGCAGGAGGCTGGGCTGGAGCCTGGGAAGACCAGGCGTGGGCTCGGTTCAGCTCTCTCTGTCTTGCACGCTTCAGGCTGCAACTCGGACTGTGAGTTCACTGCCTTTGCTCCATTTGTATCCCTGCTTGCTCAGGCAAGAAGCTCTTTTTTGTCTTTCCCCACCTTTTCCTCTGGACTTTAGTGGAAATCATTCAGTGGTGCCTTTTTGGTTGGTTTTTTTTTTTTTTTTTTTTTTCCACTTGATCTGTTTCAGCTTGCAGTCCAGGGAGCCTACGGAGGCGGTGGGAAAGACCCAGGCCAGCAAATAAAGGACACTAAAACCCACCAGTTTCACCTGCTGTGAGGAGCAGACCAACGCCAGAAGCTCAACAGGTTCCTATCTACTTTTGCCTGAGCTGCTGTGTGGATTTTTTTTCTTCCCTTCCCTGGGATAAAGGGAGCAGCCACCATCCTTGCCTCCTGGCCATCGGGTTGGGCTGGGGGCATGGGGTATAAGGTTCAATTTATTTATCTCCCATGCCTTGTGGGTATCTTGCTATGTTAATAATCAGGGTTTATTTTCACTTTCACCCACTAGTGTTAATTTCTGTCATTGGCAAAAAGGGATTATTGGAGCCCTTCTCCTTAGAGAAAACATTCGTTCCAGAGTGTTTTCTCCTAAAATCTGTCTCTAAACTGATACAAGTGTGCCTCTCAGTGGTACGTAGTTTTGTAGCTTTTTCTACATGCAGAACTCAGATGTTTTCTAACTTCATAGACCATTGTTATTTTTGCACGACTATCCCTAAATCTTCTTTTACTTGAGTGCAACGTAGAGTTCCTTGCAAAATTGAGATCTCATTCAACAAACTGTTTCCATGTTCTGGTTTAACCAAGAAATATGTCAAACTCTGACCAAGTTTGACTATTTTATAAGTAGTGAAACATCATGCCAATTAAAACAAAAGCCTTTTTTAAAATAGAAATTATGTAGGAATGCTACAGTCTTTCTAAGGTACACTGAAATTTGGAAACAACTGGAAAATAACAACAGAAATTATATATTCTCTGGAACAGTGTTATAAATGAAAGTATTTTTAATCTTGAGATATATATTCTGAATAGTTCTAACATACTGAGCTACACTGATATTTCTGTCATTAGTTGGCTGCTCCTGTCCAGGAACAGGTAATACACACTTCTGTCGGCAGATGAGAATCCTTCTTTGTATTTAATTATGCTTTGATGATTTGTACAGGGGCATGTATAGAGCTCTCTGAAATACTTTAAATATTTTACCACCTGTTATGCAGTTGATCAGATCACAATTTGAGTGGTTTATACATTAAGACTTGATTTGAACCTGACAAACCGCAAAACAAACTGCGTTTGTTAGCAATAAAGAAAAGACTTGGGAGGTCGGTGTCTCTGGAGCGGCAGGATTGGGGCTGGGGGCAATGTGCTCTGCAGCCACACTGCCAGCTGTGTGTGCTGTACACGGGGCTCGCTGCCGCATCCCCCGGCATCCCGGGGCAGCTCTACCTGGCCGCCGGCCGAGCCAGGGCAGCCTCATGCCCCGGACCTGCCCGGCTCTCCTGCCCTGGAGCTCCCAGCCGCTTCAGCAACACACCTGCACCAGTGCAGACCCTGTGCTGGCCGCTGACACGCTTCCTTACTTCTCCTGTTGACGGCAGCCCTTCAAAGCGGATCTTTGTCAAGGTAACTTTTCTGATGAGGGTGAGACACGGGACCGAAGCTCTCGGGAGCTGCACGGACTCACTGCACAGGCATGGCTCAGGCAAACGGGAAGGCCCTGCCCTACTGCTTCCAGTAAGTGCTGCACACTGACGCCAGGCTTGGGCTATTCCTCTGGCTTCTCCTGGGTCACTGTCACAGCGCTTCGAACTCCCCCCTCACAATTATTTGCTTTAATGCTGCTTTCCCAGCTCGCTGGTAGGATCCGCTGAGGAGCAGCGCAGGTCGGCTCCCACCGAGCCCGTTCAGCCCGGGCACGTCCCGCAGCTCCCCGTGCTGGCAGAGCGGGGGCTCTGCACCCGCTGTGGGTGCCTGCGGACCGGTGCCGGCTGTGCCTGGGTCCCCCCACCTACAGCTCACCATCCGACAGCCACCTGCATCCATGCCCCTATATTCCGTGCGCTTTGCACAGCACGCCTTCACTGAGCACCCTCCAAAAGTGCCTGAGCTTGAAGGTGAGTTTTTTCCACTCAACACATCGCCTAACGAACTGACGGAACTGGTGGTAACAAGTTTGCACGCACGGCCGGTGGCGAGCAGCGCTCCTCGCCCGGCGGCGCCGCGCTCCTGGTGCCCGCCGGCCCCGCAGTCCCGGCCGGGGCTGTCCCCGCCGCCCGCCCGCTGCCCCGCTCGGGGGGACACTTACGAGGAGCAGGGCAAGGAGCCGCCTGGCCACGCCGCCGCCGTCCCGCACCTTCCCCATGCCGCCGCTGCCCGGCACCTTCCGGCGGGAAGTGGCCCGTCCCTGCGGGACAGCCCGAGCTGCCCGCGCCCTGCCCCGCCGGCTCCTCCCATGTTGGCAAACACGGCTCGGCCCGCCCCCGGCACGGCTCGGCACGGCACTGATCGAGACGGCCGGGCCGGCCGTGGGGCGCGGTGATCCGGCCCCGCAGACAGCGGCGGGACAGCCCCGAGCCCCGCGGTGACAGCAGCGAGGGCACGGAGCTCCCACTCGGCTGGCCCTGGCGCCGCGGGCATCGCGGGTGCTTGGCCGGAGACACCCACTCGGCAGCTCGGGGATGCCAGGCACGGCCCCGAGGTCACCAAGCCAACAGCCTTAGTGCTGGAAATGAGACATTCGATTCCTGTGCTTCAGGTGCTGGGCGGAGCAATTGCCTCCCCAGCGAAGGCAGAAACTCTTGTCTTTGTAGTACTGCCAAGGACGGGCTTGTGGCAGGCAGTCCCGTATGGGTAGGATGGAGCAGGCGCTCAGAACAGGCTAAGATCACTGCAGCAGGCAGCTCTGCCTTTTGCTGTCTTATTGAACGGGTTGCTCAAGCCCGCGACTTCTATTTTCTACCTGTTTCCAGTCACTTCTTGTGTATTTCCTGCAAGCTTTCAGAGGTTTGAAATGCTGGTAGTCTGGCCTCCTTTGTAGAGTTAGAAATGACGTGACGGAGTTAGTTACCAATATATGTTTTCATCTTTCAGGTTTTGACATGATTCGATTGCCTTGAGAGGACCATGGTTGCAATCGAGCTGGCATTTTCATTTTAAGCACCATTTTTCAGTGGTTTATGACTCAGATTTTCAAAAACCCTTCAGCTTTTCTGCTGGTATGGCTCTTAGCTGCAATACATAACGTCAACAAAAAATAGATACTGTTTTAAATACTTTAGGCTTTTAAACCACTTCCGGATAAACCAAAAGCGCTGCTGACACACTTTTAGAGATGCTGTCTTTTGAGTCCCCTTGAACAATCCACTTTTTGCCTTCCCAGTGGCAGTATGGAATATAATGAAGGAGAGCCATGTCTTTTGGGTGCGGTGCCTGGGTTACACGTCTCTAGTTCCTATTGCGAACCCAAACCAGCGTGTCTGTGAGGCTGCTAATTTTAGCGGAAATTTGCGTGCGGGTAGGGGTGGAGTAGGGACTGCAAGCAATGTTGTCCAGATCTGGATCATTGCTGCAGCAGAAAGCTTGGTAGAATTGTTTCCAGATCCATCACGCGAGGGGATCTTGTTTTGTCCTAAAATCAAAATCTTATGTGGCTGGGCCCTCAGCAGGCATTGCTCAGGGTTCAGTGACACCTCGGTGTGCCTCCTGCTCTATTTGCCCGATACCTTCCTCTGATGTCGCTCTAGTCTATTGGGTGCATGTGGTTTGCACTCCTCCCTGCCCCCAGGGTGTGATGACTGTGTGTAGCTCCTTTGCGGTGGAGTGTTTTTGTCTTCGGTAGGGAGCTTTGAGAAATGTTTGAGAAGCCACCAGATTCATGTCAAAACAACAGTGTCTGCATGTGACTTGAAGTCGTACCTTATGTATTTAATAACTGTAGTTGTCTGGGTTTTTTATATATATAATGAAGAAGGAGAAATGTGTTTGGAGGTCTTCTTTGATGGAGAGAGAAGACATAGGACTCATGATTTAATCAAGCAAAAGCTGTTTATTGTGCTTCTAAACATTGTTTTTATTTACTTCTTATCTTGGTCTACACAGTCACACAATGTTTAATTGGTAGCTCTGTTTTGTCCATGCATCTCTTGGTTGGTAGCTGTGCTTTGTCCATAAGGCAAGCATGCATCATTTTCTTGATCTAATTGGTAGATGCTCTGTCATTTTACTTGAATTGACACCACTGTTTGTCAGCAACTTTTCTGCTTCTTCTTTCTTCTTGCAACATCAGCTTTTTTATCCCCATAGATGACTTTGTTCTTTACTTCCAGATGGTTAAGCTTGTTCATTTAGTATATGTCCATTGTCCTGTAAATATGATCCTACATTTTGAGTATTCTGAGTTGGTATCAGCAAGGACTATAATGCCAGTGTTTTCATCTTTGCTCTGTTTCTTGTGCAGCAGCAGCTTTTCAGCTGGTAAAAGTGGCAGCGTTGACTTTTTTCTTTACTCACCCTTCATCTGAAGCTTAATTCTTGTGTCAGCAGAGGCCTGCTAAGCAGTACAGGCTCTGCAGTTTGTCTCTGCCAGCAGATGGCCTTGTGCCTCGCCTAATGTGGGAACAGGGGTCAGGCTGGGGCAGGATGCAACTCGAGGAACACACACTTTTTAGTTCCTTTGTAATTCCAGCTTTAAAAATGGAATTAAAGTTCTGGAATTAAAGTGATTTTTAATTTATTTTTTTTTTTTACTGTGACGATTTGATTTGTGTGTGAGTATGTGTTGTGTTTCTTTTTTCCCCTTCTAATTGTTGTCCTATGTCACACGTGCACTGGTCATAGGGAGTTCTGCTCTGAGCAAAACAGCCCAGGGAATAATTTTGGACACACATGGTGACAGTATTCTTGCATTTGGTGTTTCTGAGTTGGAATCATTATTCACACCTTAACTGGCATCAAATCTTTTCTCCAGAAAGCTGCTTGCACCTAAAGAAGCTGATTTTGTTGATGTATTATGATATTGTGGCTTGCTAAGTTTTTGAGAAGGTTAACTTAGCTAGTCTTTCCAGGTGAAGAAAAATTTGTCAAGGTGCAATAAAACAAAATTGAGGGCCCAGAGCCCTGTGCATTGTATCGGTCTCACCTCAGAATATTGAATTTATATTTATATTCCAGAGGGAAAATAAGGGGGGAGGAAGTATAAGATCTGACTTGCTTTCTACTACATTTTCCTGTTAGATTATTAGAGATTTTTAATTTTAAGTTTTAAAAAAAATATTTGGTTTAGATTTGTTTTGGCAAATTGGTAGTCTTTAGCTGTTCTTTTGTACTAAGATTGGGCCATTACATTAATTGTGTAGTTCCATCAAACTTAAATTCTCCTTTGACCTAAAATACACGTTAAAAGACCATTGTTGGTTTGTTTTTTGGTTTGTTTGTTTCAGTTTCTGTCTTTTGTTTTCTTTTGCTTTCCTGTTTTTCCTCTCTCCTGCCTCATGTATGTTCAAGAACAACCAACCTACTGTTGGCTTTTTGTCCAAGTCCTAGAGTGAGTGATCCATTACTCATGCAGCTCGATGTTATCTCCTTCATCTTTGATTCAAACCTCTTCAGTGATGTGACTCATGTCACAAGCAACAGCTAGCACTATTGGGAAATTTTCAGAGCGGTATCAGTCTTTAAATAATCATCTCTTGCCCAATACAGTTTTATGCTGTTGTATTATTTTCCATATCTTCTGTGAAAAGTTGGAACAGTGACCTTGCTGCACCCTTTGCATTACGGTCTCATAGACCAGAGAAGATGTGTAACCTCTGTAAATATGGCTATTTGTTGCAGTGTGGTGTGGCCAGATTCTGACAGCTGAAGGTTGCCCTTCTCCCTTTGTTCACAAACCACTGTGAACCACTCCTTCCAATCACCCAGGTTTGTGGTGCAGTGGAAGGTTCTTTGTCAGGTGATGTGGCAGTGAAGTGCTTTGCTGGCCCTAACACCCTGTTCTGTGTGTGGAGAATGTGACATGACAGCACAGAAGAGGGAAAGCAGGGTGAGACCAGAGGGGTTTATGAAGACCCTGTGGGGTTTTTTCATGAGGGTGCTGCCTGATGCTGCATCAAATCACAGATCAGGGTGTTCTGGCATGCAGTGTACTTCTCTCAGAAGTAACAGTGATCTGATATACCCTCCTGTGGAGCCATAGATGCTACTGTTTATCTGAAAAACCCCACACTAGCAAGAAAACAGAATGGAAACAAAAAACCAGCCTAGAAGAAAACAGAGTGGAAACCAAAACTCATAGCAAGCGACTTGTGTCCTCTAGCAGTTCTCCTCTGGAGAAGGTGATAAAGGAGAACTGGCCATAAACCCTGTCATCCTTAAAGAAAATTGAAACAGACGTGTGTCCTTTTTCTCATAATTTAACTTCCTGACACAACCCTGGATCCATGCTTTTGTTCAACAGACCCAGTTTGATGACGTCAATGCATTCTTCACAGCAGGAAAAAAAAAAAAAAGGCATTTTTCAAACAAACTGAGCATTTCCTTAGACTGGAAAAGAAAATTGGCTGAATGCCTGGTAGCTCCTACAGCCAATCACCATAACCTTACCATAAATGTAGATGTGTTTCTGTCTTAGGGTTGATTATTGACTTTATTTTAGACATGGGACCATCCTGTCCCAGTCCTCTGTGTGTGCTCTGTACAAGGGAGTGCTGAAATTCTAAATGCTGCATTATTTACCAAATATTTTGCACGTTGCATGGACTGACATAAAGTTTGACTTTGTGACTTGATAGATTGTAAGTGCATCTGTTTTAGTTGTTTTGCAGAGCTCTGTATCCATCCAGATCTTGCAGCAGACAGCTTTGTTTCAGAGGCTGCCTGGTGATATTTTCTCTTTTTTTTTTTCAAGCAAATTTGTCTTAGTTGTTTTTTGAAGATGCTATTACTAAGATTAAGCTTTATACTTTCAAAGCTTGGTGCACTGCAAATGCTGACTGTCAAATGTGAAAGAGATCAACTGTAAAAGGTTTGCAGATAATGTGCTAGGGATGCTAAACGTTCTTCAGAGGTGAGTGAGGAATTGTTCAAACCTTTTCCCTTCAGCTACTGCCTGGACAGAGCACTGCTGATTTAATTTGTGGGTTTCTTCCATTTGTGAGATAAATCCAAGCCTGAATCTTTGTGCTAAGGATGAAAGAGGAAAAAAAAAATCTATAGAGAAATGTCTGAAGTTAAAAGCTAAGTGTGAATAAAATGACATCTTTAGTTCTGCTTTTGACCTTTAATCTGAAGATGGCCTTAACAGGTGCACCAGATGGCTTCATTTCCCATGTTGAGTAAGTGATGCTCAAAGAGCCACACTTCAAGGAAGTTTTCCTTATAATTTTAAAGAAAACAAATTTTATTAAATGTGGTAGTGAGGAGGACAAGCTAAAGGAAACATTTTGAAGGGTCTTAACATGCTGTAGTTTCTGATATTGTAAGAAATATTACAAGTTTGGAATTCAGTTCCACTGTTTTGCTTTGCTCTGTCATGCTTCTCTTTCTGGGGTATCATCTGATAAGTAAAACTAACAGGCTTAGATAAAAGCAGTGTCGTGTGGCTGAGACTCCAAACACACTTGGTTTGGTTTCTTTTGATATCACTTAACCTTTGAAATACTTTGGGGGTGGGGAAGACACAACAGTGATGTGAAAAGCTTTATCCCTCCCACTACCATCTCAGATGCAGCTTGGCATCCGCTGTGACATCAGAGCCAGAACAGCCTGCAGTGATCCTTCTCTGGGTGTTTGTCTCCTGGGCACAGCTGTGTGCCTGCCAGCAGGACTTGTGCTTCAGGTAGATGCTCAACAGCTAAATCCTGCTAGAGAGGGGCTGTTGTGGCAGGAACAAAGTTTGGAGGTCAGAGGGTTATCACTGTTTCCTGCCTTCACCAACTCCCCCACTGCCACCACACATTTGCACAAACAGAAGAGAGGCCTGGCTAGCTGCTGAAGCTGCAGGAGTGAGTCATATTTTCTCTATTCAGCTGCACAGCCCACTGCATAGTAAGGTTTTGTGAGCTGTAGCAAATGGATTGAGTATGTAGTACAGAGTGATTTATATTTCTGTCAAAGTGCAGTGGATTGTTTTCTGTCGGTGGTTCTCATCAGCAATTAAATTATGTGCTTGGATAGCTGTGCATCTCTAAGGGTGGTCACTAGGAGAAGGAATGCAGTGATGCTAGCTGTCTGAAGCAGTCTGTTCAATTCCCAGATAAGACATCAGTGTTATTTTTCAGCTGAATAATTTCTCAAATACTTGTTTTCTTTTGAAAGAGGCATCCTTTCCACACTGCACAGTAGCTGTCTCTCCTGCTGTCAGCCAGCTCAGATGCAGGAATGGCATGAGGGGCTGCAGAGGGATGGACAGCAGAACAGGCATTTCTGGTTCCCTGGGATGGGCAGCAGTCTGGTGGTAGTGCAGGCCATGGCTCTCAAAGCCACAGGTTTCCCATAGGTTTCTCCCAGCTTGGGGATTCTCAGAAACCTCCCTGCCTGCAAGCAGCCAGCTGAGAGGAGAGCAGTTCCTCAGTTTCATAGGAGAAATGAAGAGGAAGTCACATGCCTTTGCTATTAGTGTAGGAAAATTGTCTTATCTTCTGGAAGCAGAGGTTTTGGACTGAATTCTCATCTTTCATTTATTCACTTCAGAGAGTCATGTCTTTTGGTTGGTTTTTTTGTTTGGTTTTTTTTTTTTTGAGATCAATGGTAATTTTGATATTGCCTTGATTGAAGCTAAGGTTTCACTACCTAAGCATAAAGAATATGTAAAGATATGTCAATACCCGGGGATTTGCCTCTCCAGGGGACGCAGGGCTGGCCACCAGCCCCTTCTCCATCAGCTCCCTGAAGGGGCAGCGTGGTCTGTCCTGCACTGGGCACATGGCAGAGCCTGGAGTGTCACAGCTTGGTGCAGTGAAAGGCTGTTGGTACATGGAGCTTATTCCTTGTCCTGGCAGCTACTGCCCCACTATTCCTGAGTGACCTGGTACAAACCCCGCGTTTTCTCTTCAGGGGGCCCATCTGAAAAACAGGATCTGACAAAGACAAGTTACAAAAGGATAATAAGTTATTAAAAGCAAGGTGATAGGGAAGGTTTAGCCCTCATGAAAACAGTAGCTTGTATTGTATGCAGAGTAAAAGAACACAGATGTTAGCCCTTTTTCCCCAAGTGTGGTTGTCCCCTGTTCCTTCCAGCCCCTTTTCCTGAGAAGGCCTCACTCATTTGCAGTGAGTGGTGTTCAGTCTCTAATGCAATAAAATGCTATAGCAACACTGTTTTGTTTAGATGCAGTTCAGAAAGGGGGATGTGTTTGTGCTGAAGATCTGCTAATTGCATCATTTTCTCCTTTTATTAAACAATGAGTTCATGCTGTGTAGTGCAGAGTAATCAGTGTGCAGGGAAATGATTTATACTATATTGAAGAGGTCTGAGCTTTTGACCTTGTAAATGAATTCCCAGAGACAGCTAAATACAATGCAGTAAGTAACAGGCTTTAATTAGGGAGCTGGAAGAGTTGTACATAGTTCTGGTATCCTGATGTGGAAACTATCCAGGCATTTTCAGGATCCTTGTACAGCAGTGTTTTGCAGCAGTGAAAGGAGTTACTATGCCTTCAACAAGTTGCTAGCAAGGAACTGAAAGAAAGAAAACTCAGGAACTACTTACAGGACTGACAACATGGTGGAAATTATAATTCTGAGACTTGTCTCTTTTTTAGTGATGTTTCTGGCTTACAAGAAGAACAGAAATGGATCAAAAAGCAGTTGAGTTGGCAGAAATCTCCCAATGGCAGACTAGACCTGAGTCCTGACAGTTTTCATCCCCCTTGAGACCAGTGGTACAATAATTGGTCCTGAAATGGGCTGGAATGAGGAAGAGCTTTAGAGAATTCTGAGTTTTTCCATGTTTCAGGAGCATGTTATGTTTGTTTCAGAATTATGTATCTAAGTCTTCCTTACAGTCATAAAAGGAAAGGAACAAAATTTTGTTCTTTGGCCTGTAAGGGAATTTGAGCAAGCAATTAAAGCTGGGCATGTAAAACACATTTAGTGGAAGAGGAAAAGAAAACCTTAAGTTTGGTTGGAAAATGCTTTTACACTTTCAGAAAACCAATGAAATTTTTGAACAAAAATAGCAGGTTTTCTGTACTTTTCCGCAGTTCTTATGGCTGCCTGTAAGAAAGAGGAAGAAGAAACAACCTTACGTAACTGAGATACATCTGCAATCAAGGACCAAAAGCCTGCCTGCTTCAGTTTTCTTGTGAGGCTTTAGCATCCTTTGGGGAGCAGTTTATAAATGGAATATTCTACAGCATGAGACACAGCTGTGTGCTAAGCCATCATCAGCTGTCTGTCTCCTGGGGCACCACACTTTGTAACAGGAGGAGGTCCCAGGGCCAAGCAGCAGCCAGGATGAGTGCAGGGAGGTGTGACAGAGCAGGCTGGCACTGCACACAGGGCACAGGAGAGCTCCAGCGAAGTTCTGTTCTTCCTGCAAGCTGCAGTGGGTTAGGCACCACGTTTCAGGGTGTGTTTTCATCAGCCAAAATGGCATTCAGCAAAAGTGCCATGGGGCCATGGGGTGGGAACCTTCTGCACAAGTCACAATGCAAAGAACCTTCTCCTATGATGAATTCTCTATTTATTCTATAATATTCTCCTATTATAAATAATTCTCCTATTATAAACAGGATTCTGTTGGAGACAACTCTCTTTTATCTTAGATCTGTAGTGTAGGTTGTAGCAAGTTATCAGAATACATACATGCTCACACAGATTTCATCTGTGACCTTTTTCTGTAACTTATGTTATTGTTCAGATCGCTGATAAAGGCATTAAGGTGTACAGCCAGTGCTGGGTCCCACGGAATTCCACCCACTCAGCAGTGATTTCCCTGCACTGTTGTGCTGTAAGGCTTCAGAGGCAGTTCTCATGCTACTCTGTATATGTTGGATCTGCAGTTGTTTGGTTTTTTAATGTTTTAGAATGTAAAGGGGTTTAGAGGGCTTTTACAACTATGTTCATAATATTCCTCAAAAAATTCACAAGAAGTAATTTTTATACAGTCTTATTTTCAATGTTTATTATATTTTATCCTTTTATTTTTGTTGTTTGAATTCTGTATTGGCAGCTGTGATAGGTTGACTTATAGTGGTGTGTTCATCTGGCATGTTTGTAATTAGCTACTTCTTGTCATTACATGCTTGAAATTTTTGTTAAACTGCCTTTCTTCCTGGGGAAAACCCCACAAGCATTTTTAAGGGCTAATAAAAGTAAGTGTTGATTTTTCTGGAGGCACTTGGGCCTATTTGTAACACCTGTGTGGATGCAGGCTATTCATGCCTGCTGCAATGTCTATGCCCAACTTTATTGATGGCTCTTTTAACGTCCTCTTGCAGTGCAGTTGAAATCCAAAAAACCCCAAAGAGTTTTTGCAAACTTTCGAATTGACTTCTGACTTCTTTTTTCTGATACAGAAAATGCACATGTATTCAATATGACTGCATTTGCCACATTACTTTTTACTTTTTCCTGTAACAGCACACACTTTCATTTAATGGCATGCCAATTCCAAAAGTGGGCTTCCTTTTTATCCAAAGGTATTTTTAAAAGTATGTGTTCACTTTAGTCACAAAGGTGATAGAATTTAGAATTCCTCTGGTATATTTTGTACATTCTTTAGTTTATTGCCACTTAACGCTCATTCCTTCACTGTTATTCAGTGGTTCTTGTGAAGTTTAAAAAAAAATAATTCGGCTGTGCTCTCAGCTGTTTGTAGGTTGTGCTGAGTGACTCATACAGAAGACAGGGAAGTTGCCACATCTCCTTGTGCTGCCCGACAATGACACTTAAACTCCGAATGTTCTAAACCCAGTGCTAGGAGCAAGAAATGGAGACCAGGGCTGGGCCATTGGGGGAGGCAGGTACCGCCTTGGTGACATTTGTGGTGAGAGTGACTCCACAGTTTGCCATCATCTAGAGCCAAAAAGCGAAACTCTGGCACTACAGCAAATTATTAGATTTGCTAGTGAAAGAAATTACCTTGTTGAGGACCTTGTAGAGGTCCTCCTCCTCATGCTTTGCTGGAGAACCAGGAATATTGGCTGACACAGGAGTTGAGCTGTGATATAACCAAGCATTCACAGACCACAAGCTTAATCTGTCAGCAATAGCTCCACGAAACTCACTTCCAGAAAGTTTCTCTCAAGGGAACCATCTGATTTTTTACAATGTGCAAGCTCCCCTTGAAATCTTGCTCTTGGTAAGATAATAAGTGGACAGACACTTGCAAAAATGTGGAGGCGGACTTGTATCCTTGCTGCTGTCAGTCTGGGAATGTGTTGGTTGTGGAGCTGGGAGTTTTGGGGAGGAAGGACCCCTGAGCCCTCCCTGTCCCACACACAGGCTCTGTGGGTCTGACTTCCCTAGAAGAGCAGCACTTGTTTTCCACAGAGCTGTGGTGGGAAGATGCCGTTTACATTTTGGCCAGTTTGGATAGCTTGCTGCTGCAGAGGTTTCTAATCATCATGGGGAATCTGGCTCTTGGGAGATGTTCCAATTATTATTTCACATTGTTGTGAGGCCTTATCTTCAGTGCCATTTTGGACAGCTGTGTCAGTGTGAGCTGTGACCCGGCTGCTGAGGTGCTGCTGATAGTTTGCACACAGTGGGTCAGAGCTCTGCCCTGGCCAGAGGCCTGAGGGCTTACCCAGCACCTCTGCTGCATTTGCAGCTCTTGGTATAGACAATGTTTCTTTGACTATCTTTCTGATATATTTGTTGCTTTCCTCATAACATTAGGGATGTCTACACCAGTGAGATTGTGAGCAACGGGAGATGGCTTGCAGATAAAATGCAGTGTTTATTTCTACAAAATAATACTAAAAAAATCTTGAAGATCATTCAAAGCTATGTATTTAAACTAGTCATATTTATGGAGGGAAAATATGAAATATATCTGCATCTCTTATGCATGAGGATATGGGTGCATACTCCTGTCTCAAGAAATCCTTCTGCTTTACATAAGGAAGGAGAGAGGATATAGGAAGAAAATTACCACTGTAGGTGTCCCATTTGTTTCCAAGCATCTGCTAGCAGGAAATCTCAGACACAAGATACTGAGCTATATGGATATCAGCCTGACCCAGCAGGACTTGTGCTTATGTACTATTTATTTATCTAAGAAGGATGACGAGGGAGACATTATCTCATTTTTACTTTGAACATGCTCCTTTGATTTTGAATGAAGGATAATTTTACCACATTACCATAGAGGAAGATACCTTGCTAAGAAGATGAAGGAAGGTTGTGAATTAATATTTTTCATCAGCCTACTTAAAAGGCCCAGACGGCAAACACTGTCTCCTCTAGCTCTTGAAAAGCACAACCAAAACTATTTCCCAAACTTTGAAGGCTGAAAACTGCTGTATTTGAAAATGATTAGAGCAATTTTGTCTTAGCTATTAGAGAGTGACTGCTGCAGGAGCCTGACAATCACAGAGAAAGCTAATCTATGGGTCTGACAGTTTATGGTTAATCTGACACTTTACAGATGCTTACTGTGTGACAGCTGCAATGAATCAGGTTATTGGAGTGACTTTCTGCTCCCTACAGCTTATTTATTCCTGTCTTTCTCAAAATAGGGGGTGGGGATGTGTCAAGCCTATCAATGAGATAGAGGAGAGGGCCTGAAGCCAGACAAACCAAAACATTTAGAGATTCTGCTAATGTTACGAAGATGAAAGGAATCCCCAAATAAAAAGGAGCCAGAGACATATTTAGCAGAGCCTCATTCCTAAACAGCCAATTGGATGGAGGCAGGAAGGTCTCCATGCACAACTCAGAAGTTGTTTTCCCTTATAAAGTAAAGCAAAGGGATTACTTTATTCACATTCTTCTATAGACTGGGATAAGCCTGCAGCTTCTGTCCTCCTTTACCAAAAAAGTATGGCATCTACCCACTGGTGCTGGGCCCCTGAGCTGGCATTCTTTTGGCCATTTCCTACAGCTCCTGCTGCTGAGGAGCCCCAGGCACACTTTGTGTCCATATGGCAACCCACAGTTTCTGAAAATAAAGAACTTAAGGAAGGCATAGCTAAATTTCCATTGATACAGGGAAAGATGCTGGAAGCCAATAGGAGTCAACAGTTCCCAATGTGCATTGGAGCTTTGCTAGTATCTCTACTAGGAGTTCAGGAGGAAAGATGCTGAAGAGAGAGGCAAAATTAGTTTTCCTCTTCTTTTTCTTTCTGTTATTGTACTCCAGACAAACTCCTGTGATGCAAACTGCAAAAAGGTTTAGCATGGAAAACCTAAGAAGTTCTCAGGGGAGTTAAATAAAAACCCCAGGTTTTGGCTGTGAATACAAAGAAAGAGCAAGAACCTTGGGGTATGGACACACCAGGCAAATTGTGCTCTGCAGTTTCTGTACAAATGAGGGGGATAAGGACTGAAAGGCAGCAGAAGCTGGTGTTGGAAGTGGCCTCCAGAGGGAAAGCTAAACTACTTTCAGGAATGGTGTTTTGTTCTTTTCCTTGAAAAACAAACAATAAACCCAAAGCCCCACTCCATATATATAGATATTTTTCAGATGAGCTCTTATTTCTCCATAGCTGCAGAGGAAGGTTCAGAGGTTTGATCCCCAGCACCTAGGCTTGATTCTCAGATTTTTCTATGCAATTCTTTTTAGGTTCTCATTCATGTCTCATGCCAAGTTCATTCTTCCCTTTTTGGGAAGAATCCCATCCCCTCTGGCAATGACCTAAGTTACTGAGAAGAAAGGTGTAAGTTACTAATGCCATTTTTTCCACATGAGCTTTTATGTATAGAAATATTTTTGTGATCATAACTTCAGCATGGAGCCACTAAAAAGAAAAGAAATTCTTTTATTCTATAATGTCCCTGGAGCTGGACTGACCTAATTTCCTTGTATAGTTCACCTGTTTGCCTTCCTTCCTTCCTGCCCTGGCTTTTTCCATAATGTCCCACTGCAGAGACAAGCTGCCTGCTGAGCACTGCTCTTCATTGTGCTCTGGAGCTGTGGCTGGGCAGCACCTCTCATTTTCCCTCTGCTGTTGTTGTCTATTCTTTCACTATGCTCAGTCAGCCTCTGGGCTTACTTCTTCCTTCTAGTCTGCCTGTGCCTGTCTCTAACAAATATCCTTCAAAGGGCAGCTCCTTCCAAAGAGCTGGTGTTTGCTCTGTATCACCATATCAACACCTGCCTGGTGTCAGCTGTACCTTTTTCATGAGCACCCTGAAATCCCCTGTGCCCATGACGGGGAAGGTGATGTGTGATCCCCACCCAAATAACCATTTCTCAAAGCAGCCAAGGGGCTGCTGCTGCCACCAGCAGTGATTGTGGTGTGCACCAGGGTAAGGTTACAGCAACCATGATGAAGCTTAACAGAGGTCCAGTCTCTGGTGTCTGCGTGGCCACTGTTTCTTTGTGTTCTCAAAGGTAGAAAACTGTTGCCTGTATTTCTAGCTGTGCCAAGGAGCAGTGTGGGTGATGTACCAGCTGTGCTGAAGGTGTTTACTTGGCTCTGCAATCTCACTTGTGCTGTACCCACCATAGTACAATCACCACCAAGTTTTTTTGGGATTGTGAACTTCTGCTCAGTAAAGCAGAAAGTTTGGATTCTTTTCAATCTTTGTCCCAGTCTAGGCATTTAAGGATGATGTTTCTGAAAACCTTGGAGTGTGATTCTTCTGATCAGGAAGGTAATTGATGTTTGTATCTAAATCAGACATGATACTGTATTGAAGGGTTCTGCTGTGTGAAATTCCCCTTCCCTTCACCAAGGTTCCCTAATCTAATACCATATGTTCTATATGAGGTATGCAAATTTTCTCAGCTATGTTGTTGAGTGTTGTTTAAAAAGAAAGAATTTGGTTTTGGCTGTCCTTCGAATGTCAGTTGGAGATATGCAAAAAAGGGCCTGTTTAGATCCTCAATGGGTTGCTTACCTCAATGGATTTTTTTTTTCTTGCCCATTTTTTTTCTTTTTCTTCCCCCCTTTCTTTTTCTTCCTTTCTTTTTCTTTCATTTTTTTGATTATTTCTTTCTTTTGCCCTGATGATGGAAGTGAAATAATAAATAGCTTTTGCATGGCTCACGTTCCAGCTCTTGTTAGCTTCTGTTTCTGACTCTCCAAAGCAGTTACATTCCTTAAAAGTTCCTTTCCTTAAAAGTTGAATTCCTTTTGGTGTTCAATCCATAATTCTGCCTGTTTACTATCTCTGCTAGTAGCTTACTCCTTAGATTTTCACATCAGAAAAACTTTCACTGTGGTTTCCTTGGAGGTTTTCTTGCATGAAAGCTACTCAGGCAGCCAGCACTCCATAAACAAATGCACAGTGCCTCTCCCTGTTGCAACAAGACTTGCAAAGCAAGGATCTCACTTGGATTATCACATCTCTCTTGGCTTGTGTGCTTGGAGAACTTTTGAATTTGTAAGGCTTAGTATTGGAGTTAAGAGATGCTGTTTCTCATCTGTTGTACAAACTTAATGACAAAACATTGTTGGCTGTGAAAGGGCTGCCTCACCAGAATTAATCTGTCCACAGAACAGTTGGCTACAGCTGCAGAAATCCAGGCCTGTGCTGAAAATAACTTGTACAGTGAGAACTGTTCCTTTGTTTGTTAAAAGTCTGTTCAGTGAAAAAGATAGCTGGGGTTATAAAATTCAATAACCTTATTATGAACAATTTGGGGTGTGAGTTTCTGACAGTCCAGATTTGTGGGCATCAGTGGAGCAGCTCTAGGGCAAATTTGGCCTGCAGAGCCTAAAGCTGGAAAATAAGCTTTCACAGAAACAGAGTGGATTCTAACCCATCACAGACCAGGGAGGATCATAACAATCTTTTCACTGAACATTTTCACAACCTTCAAGGATTTCTCTGTGAGCCTTGTAAAACAGCAGGTCTTTTTTTACTATCCTTAAGCCTGTGGGCAATATTTCTCATACAAGCAAAATGATAAGCTTTTAAAGAGACTTCATAGAAAAAAGTGAGCAGCTGTTTAGCTGGCCAAAAATATTTATTCATTGTTTTTATCAAAATCTTCAATGACAGCAAGGTGCTTGTTTAAAAAGACCTTCCATGTTATAAATGACTGCTCTAAAGATTTCTCATTCTGCTTCTTGGATGTTACTGTGGAGTCCTGGACCTCTCTTGTTTGAACACATGATCCTCCTGCCAGAGGATGTCTACTGCGGGCACACACTCTCTGCATTTTAGCAACTCTCCTGAAGTCTTAAAGTGTTTATCTTACACAGCTGAAAGTCTCCTCCTGTTTCATGAGCTCTACACTGGAATGCAGTGGAAGAGACCCAGGGCCTGTGGCCACCCAGATTAGAGTTTTTTGTATTAAGGTCCCTATATGGTTTTGTTAGAGACTTCAGCTCTGTCTCTGTCTGTCTCTGCTCCTTGTTTGGGAGGCTAGTGGGAGGAGAGGAGCTGAAGGGGCTATATAACCCCTGAGGTTTCAGATACAGAGTGTACCACCCTAGAGCAGCCATCCTCAGCCAAGCGCTGTCAGGGTAAGTGGCACGGAACCAATGGCATGATTTACAGGTTGCTGGAGGATTTCAATTAAATGATGTCGAGTGGAAGCTGTTCAGGAGGACGTACTGCTGTGCTGTAATTTGCTTAAAAGACTTATTAGAATTGAGTTGATAAAATGCTTTTAGTATCTATACTGAGTTGTCTTTATTTTATATTCTGAAAGGAAAGGTTCTACCCTAATAATTTTACTGCTTCTACCAGCACTTCAGCAACTGTATGAAGAAATGGTTTGTGTAATGCTACTGCTGGAATTGCAGATGTACTCTGGTTTAAATGAACCCGTGTGACATTGGGGTGTTGGTTTGGGACAGAGCTCCTGATGGGGTGTGTAGTAGTGTTTCCTAGCAGATTTGCTTCAGTGCTTTCAATCAAGTGTGAGGTGCAAGAGTGTTTTGTGCAATGTGACAGCTGGAAGTATGCAAATCAGCAGTGTCTAATAGGATAAAGTGAGGGTGCATGTGTATTCATCCTTGTCTCTATGTATATGAAACTACTGTTCTGTAAAATGCCAAACATTCATTAACAAACAGGCTACACGCAGCACTTGTGGAGCTGGAGTTCTCTCTATAAATTATTGTGGAGATGGGGGAGGTGATTGATTATATTTGCATGTAAAACAGGGAGAAGTAAGAGGCTAAAGACTGTACTGTTTACTTGGGAGAAAAATTTCCTTTCTTCACAGCACTCAGTGACATTTGCTGCTCTAAGATCTTGCTACTGCCTGCCATGGCAGTTCTGAGCTGTAAGTCACTCGTTGGTAGCAGAGCCCTCTGTCTGATTTTTCAACTTTTTGTGCTTTATTACTAAATATGGTTTTCATTTAGAGTTCACTAAGCTCAGAAATGTAGCCTTTCCTGCCCCTTTCTTCCCCTCCCCCAAGTGATTTTTGGCATTGCATTAGCTGCATTGGTTTGAGCAACCCCCCTGACCTCAAACGCTGTTCCAAAAACAGACGGCTGAAAAGCATATTTCCTAATTAGGAAATGGTTTGTCCAAACCAGGCTGTTCATTCATGTTAGATAACATTTGTACTCCATTCAGTAAACATTTTAATATAAAGAGCCTAACGAGTTTAATAAATGAAAAATTTGCAACTTACTTTCCTTCCACAGTTAAAATGAAAAAATATCTGGAATACAAAGTTAGGATTTCCCTATCCTGGTCTTCTCCTGGGAGCTCTGCCCACGCAGCCTGCAGGAGCAGGGCTGCAGCCATGTCTCGTGGCTGCCTGGCTGGGAGAGACAGAGGATCTCAAGTGAAGCATTTGGAAGAACTGTCTGTGCTTGTTCCATCCATTGTAGAGGCCAAACAGATTGTGGCCTCCCTTGCTCATTGGCCATGGCTCTTGCTGACCCCATTCTCATTTCTGCCTGCACTTCCAGTATTCCTGCAGCAGAAGGTTTTGGAGGCTGCATGTGGAGCCAGCTGGTCCGTGGATGACAGCTGTCTCCCTTAGCTGTTAACACACTGCAATTTGTTGAACTCTGCATGGAAACCCAGGCTTGGAGTGGGCCAAGTGATTCCCTACCACGCTATAAATTGTGAGCAAATAGTTATTCTTGAGTCCTGGTATTCCGTGCTTGTTTCTGTAATTGACTTCAATACAAAGCCTTCAAAGCATTTTTATTACCCGTATTATCTTCCCGTTGCCAGAGGAAGAAAACAGTTTCTTTTTACTGAGCCAAGGAGCCAACATAAATTGTTCTGTCACTCTACAAATGTAGTTTATTATCTGCTTTGAAATGATGATAGAGCAGATATTATGACCTGTTTTTAAAACACATATTGTCTCTGACTTAATTTTAAAGGTGGGTTTATTTTTCTGACTGATTAGGGGAGAACTGAAAAATACTTGCTTCTTTTTTTTCCCCTTTTTATTTGGAAAATTTCTACCTTTTTTAAATGTTAAATGTAAACTTAATTGGCCATCTTCACCAGTGGATTAATATCTGCATCAGGAAAACACCCCTGGTACATGCATAGCATTTAATGTTGCTAGTTTTTAGGAAGCCCAAGACTAGAAGGGGAAACTGAAGTGCTCTTACCTTTTAACAGCTATCCACAAGTGTCAGGATTTTGTCAGGATGATAGAAGAGCAGGAGAAGTTGTGCTGAATTCAATGCAAACGAATCTTTGTTTTTGCAGCTGTCAGTCCAGTGTTCTCTTTTATCTCCCTCCCCCAGCCATGGATTTCTGAGACCAAATTTAGATAAACATTTGCTGCTCCCTGATCTCTCTGCCCGTGCCGCAGGGTGGGAAGTCTCCTCTGGAATTCCCTGAATAATCTCTAGTGCACACAGACATGGTTGATGCCTCTCATGCTTCCAGAAGGAAGCCCATTCTCTCCCACAGCCCTGAATCCTTGTGCCCAGGGCCATTCCCCTCCTTGCAGGTTCTGGTAGCCAGGGGGGCTCTGCTACCTGACTGTGATTTTTGGTTTTGATTTAATTCTTCCCTGCTGTTTTCACAGGGTTGTTTTCTGTCTGGAAGGCCAGCAGGCTCTGCCATAGAAGATGTGTGAGGAAGAGGACAGCACTGCCCTTGTTTGTGACAATGGGTCAGGGCTCTGTAAAGCCGGCTTCGCTGGGGACGATGCTCCAAGAGCCGTTTTCCCGTCCATTGTGGGTCGTCCCAGGCATCAGGTGATGGACTACTTTGGTTGTTCTTACTGGGCTTGTAGAAGGCTTTGCTGCCCTGTCCCCAGCTCTTCAGCCAGGGCCATCTGTGTCTGGGGCTAGTCCAGCCCGGGGTGATCTGTGTAACACAGTATTTCCAGGCAAAATGAGTCCAGCACTGCACTCACCTGAATCAAGGGAGGTATCTTGCCTTGTAAAGGAATCCTTTTAAAATTTTTCACTCCCTTCTATGCCACCTTTTCCCTGCCCCTTAATTTTGAATCACCCAGAGAACTTGGTGAGTAAAACCAGGTTAAAGAAACCCAACCCAATATCCAAATAAGCCCAACACAGGGAAATTCTGGCTGCCCTTAAAGCTGATAATAAGTAATGTGTGGAAAACTAAATGAGGAAGCAGAAGTTTTCAGTTAGCTTTCTCCTAACCTTTCTGACTTTATTCATTAAGCTGTACCAGAAATAGGTACCTGTCTAGGGTTGAGTTTCCTTAGCTTCAAGCTTTACATTTGAGTGTACAATGCATTCCACTCTATTTTAATAGCTTGCAGAATACATTTATTACCTGAGCTGTTAATTATAGAGAGTTTATGAGACAGATCACCATAAGCATGAATTAGAGCAGCTTGTCTAGGTCACAACAAACTAATCCAAGTAATTAACAGATCCACCTAATTGCTTCTGTGTCACCCAAGGCCCTGGAGGGGAAAGGCAAGCTCTTTGCAAGATGAAGATTTTATATGCCCAGCAAATGCATTTTAAGTTCTCCAGGATCAGAGAAATACCTGCCTTTCAATAAAGAAACTAGGACAGGGCTAATTGTTGCCTCTAGGAATTGCCATAATTTGAAAAGTGCATTCAAATGCCACCATCTGTAGCTAGTGTAAATGATAACAATTGCTCAAAACCAAGCCATATAGTTACAGTGGAAACAAATACAGATTTCTAGAAACTTTCTTTCCTAATCATTTAGAATGGATCATCCCATTAAAAATTGCAAAGGTGGGATGCCTGATTTTAAGACATGGATTTAGAGATGCTAAGGTTTGAAATCTCTAATGACTAAGTTCTGATAGGAGTATTGTGCACTTAAAGGATCCTACTATATTTTCTTTCATTATTTCTGATTTTAACATAGAGTCTAGTGTATATCCAGAGTAGTTGCCAGCTTCTGGTCCTTTAATAATATCTACAGGATCCATGAAAATATCTGTAAAGGAGACCAAACAGTAGATTTAAATTGTCCATCCCTATTTACAGTATGATGGCATTCAAACTGAGGATTAAAAAATGTTGAAATTGAAGCTTTGAGAAATGTATAGTGTGTCTCACTCCATCTTGACCTTTAGATGGCACAATATCACCTTCTGCTTTTACTCCACTGTATTATCATTTAGCAGACTGTCCATCACTAAATAATAACAAACATAAAACAACTCAGTTTTCCCACTTTATGAATTCTCACTTTAGAAATTATAATAATTATTATAATAAAGTAAGTACAATTATTTTATAATGAATAATAATACAAGTATAATTTTATAATTATTATGTTAATTGTTTAGTGATAATTATTATGAAATTATTATTAATTATTTCCCACTTTATAAATGGTGCATTTAATATTGTACTTGTTCTGTTTCTTTAACTGGAAATATGGACTCCAGAGATTTAATAACCAAACATTTAATATTGGCAATTTAAGAGCAACACATTGCAACTCCATTTGTTAGTATTAGTAAACTATGCTGTAACTAGTATAACTGGCAACTGGATTTATTCCACAGCTGTCTGTCTACTTTATGACAGTTTTCCCTGAGAGACTAACACAATTTGTATTATTTTATAGGGTGTGATGGTTGGTATGGGTCAGAAAGACAGCTATGTGGGTGATGAGGCTCAAAGCAAGAGAGGAATCCTCACCCTGAAATACCCCATAGAGCACGGCATCATTACAAACTGGGACGACATGGAGAAGGTACTTCAGCTTTGAAAATTCCGTGTGTACTACTGGTAAACAGAACTATTTGAATCAAATATTTACAGAATATCCACTAAATTTTAGATGAAAGTGTCATGCTATCCAGTATGGTTCAAGGAGAAGCTTGTTAACAGTGAAGGTTAATGTGCATCTAAAGCTTAAGTATTAGTAGGAGTACATCAAAATTGTAATTAGGAGTTCTTCTACTCCTGCCTGATCTTTCCTAGTTACTGAGAAGGGGGTAGGGGGAGAGAGAAGGAAAGGAAGAAAGAAAAAGGAATGGATCAATTTGCTAGTAAAAAATGGAATTTAAGAAGGTATCTGTTTCTGCAAAAATGCAAAGCATGTATGTGATTCTGATGAGAAGGGCAGTGCTTATACACATACTTTTTAATGCTTGGAAGATTAGCAATATTGCATTGCAATCTATTTCTGAGCCAGTATTTGACTGAAAAGCTTCCAGAATCATGTTTATAGTCATAGGCTGTGCAGATAATATAATTTCTAAGATTCTGAAATGGTATCTCCATTTAATGTAGTTCTGTGAAAATAGGGATATTTGGAACAGTCTGGACATCCCAACATACTGTAAGTGTGTGGAGTAACCCAGCACTTAATGACTCTCAGTATTGCACAATTTGCTTGAAAGCAAAATCTTTTAGATGCCAAACATATCAACCAGTTCCTAATGACCACCAGCTTGAAAACAAGCTTAGGAAAGACTTCTTGGCCTTCAGACTGAAATCTCTGGTTGGTTTACATCTTATGAATGTATTAACCTCCTCACTGCCTCATTTGGCCTCAGATTTTTACAACTTGTAGGAACCAGTTATGTGGAGGTGATAAACACAAGTGGACTTTCAACCTCACATACCATTTATCTTCATTTATTTTCATGAATTCTTGGGTTGGCCTGTACAAATCAGAAGAAGAAACTGTCAAGAGACCCATTATCTATTGAACTCTGTATATGTTCTCTGAGTTGTTCTGGAAGAGTTTTCCCTTTCAGTCATTATTGAAATAGCAGTGCTGGAACCAAGTGTGTCCTGTTCTGTCTTTTCTGTTGTAAGAGTACCATATTCATTTTCCTTATGTGTCCTTAAAGTGTGTCATATGTTACTGGTAGTAAAGCCTGAGGATGGTGCTTTTCTTTCTACAGTTGTTCTGGTAGTCTCTGTGGAGGCAGTAAGAACAACTGCATGACAAACATCACCAGCCTATATCTAGAGCTGTAAGCAGAGTGCTGGAGCTCAGTACCTGCCTGGAAGTGATGCTGAGCTGCTGACTGATGGTGTTTCTTTCCCTTGGCTTCTCTCACTATCCTCAGATCTGGCATCATTCTTTCTACAACGAGCTGCGGGTTGCACCAGAGGAGCACCCAACTCTGCTGACTGAAGCACCCCTGAATCCCAAAGCCAACCGTGAGAAAATGACACAGGTGAGCTCACACTAAAGCTATGGAATAGTCCAACCTTTTCATTCAACAGGATGTGAACGTCGTCATTCCAGTTAGTCCCGCTGGCCAGCGGTCTGTCTCTCTCAGTTATGGGAGATGGAAATCACATAGTGACCACCTGTCACATTTACATATTATTACATATAGCTTAGAAAATCACTGTGTCCACTTTGAATGTGAGCACTCCAGTAAGTCCAAACTTTGTGATCTTAATCTGTTTTTATGCCCAGGCCTATTACAAAATTATCTTTAATATGTGCATGTGGCTATATTAGTATACAGGGAGATACCTTACAGGACAAATATTTTTGGAATTAGATTTTGTATTTTCCTTTCTTGCTTTTACCAAGCATAGACAATCTTGTATTCTACCTCTTTTTCAGTAAATTGCTTCAACTAAGCTAAACCTTCTAATGTTAAAGACAATTATTTTAATTGCATTTCAGATTATGTTTGAGACGTTCAATGTGCCAGCCATGTATGTAGCTATTCAGGCCGTTCTGTCCCTCTATGCCTCTGGACGTACCACAGGTAAGCCTCAGGGGAACCTGGCACAGATGTTTAAAATGGTTCCGTGGGATGATGGGAATGATCCATGTGTTGCCATCTCAAAGGGATCGTGCTTGACTCTGGGGATGGCGTCACCCACAACGTGCCGATCTACGAGGGCTACGCCCTGCCACACGCCATCATGCGCCTGGACCTGGCTGGCCGGGACCTGACAGACTACCTCATGAAGATCCTGACGGAGCGGGGATACTCCTTCGTCACCACTGGTAAGGACACACTGCTGGCCAGAACGGGGCATTGTTCATGGGCAGTGTTTCTACCAGCCTCAGAAGTTCTGCAGTTGAATAGGCATGAGAAGGTCTCCAACATCAAAGTCCCTTGAAAGACTAGCAGAGGATTTTTTTTGAAATATGGGGAGGGTGTTGGAGGATGAAAGGGAACAACCAGTCAACAGGTCTGGGTCATTCCTGAATGCCGTTTTAAAGACTGAATCCTCTTTACAGCGGAGCGTGAAATTGTCCGTGACATCAAGGAAAAGCTCTGTTACGTGGCCCTGGACTTTGAAAATGAGATGGCCACTGCTGCATCTTCCTCCTCTCTGGAAAAAAGCTATGAGCTTCCTGATGGTCAGGTGATCACCATTGGAAATGAACGCTTTCGGTGCCCAGAGACCCTCTTCCAGCCATCTTTCATTGGTAGGTTCAGTGACTGTTCTGCCTTGGTAAACTGCACAGAAATACAGAGTCCCTATTTCCTTTTGCTTGTGCTCCATTAGTAACTCACCCAGATCTACACATGAGTGTGTCCTAGCACCCATTATAAAACAATCTTTTAGAATAGGTCTATTAATGTGGTGGGAAGAACTTCACGTTAAACAATTAGCCAAAATGCCTTCCCAAAATAAACCCACAATGTTTATTCCTGCCTTCTGGCATTGAGCCTGTGCCATTTTGTATGTCTGAATGTGTTTGCCAGGAGTGGGAAGAGGTGGGAGGGGCATGCAGGCAGCAAGACCTACTTTTATTTTTCCAAAAGACTGCTCCAAATCCCGAAAGCATGCTTCATTGCCTTTTCAGAGCAAAGCCAAGAGGATGCCATGCTAATCAACACCCATGAAGACAGATTTGCAACTAGGTCACACAGAAACCCAGTGTCAATTCTGCCAACAGGCAGAATTTCAACTCAGAGATAAAGCAGTTGCATACCTAGAGGTATTAGGACATATTTTGACTGTTCTGTCTCGGAGTTGATTTAATTTGAAAAGGAAAAAAAAAAGAAAAAAAAAAACCAAATTATTCCAAGACCATATAAGGAATTCTTAGGACAACTGAGATTGCCTGCATAATCCTAGTGGAAACTTTGCAGATCCACAGCCCCAGCTTTCTTTTTATGGAGGACTTGTGTGTACGGGAGAGAAGAGGGCTGTACACTAAGGAACACTTAAGCAAATAATTTAGGCAACTGCAAAATGAATTTCCAGATTTCCAAAGCTCTGAGACTGATGTTTTGCAAAGAGTCACTAAACAGCATGTCAGTTCTGCATTAACAATTTTAAGTCTCTGTATGGAGTTGCTTCCTCAGTGTTCTTCTGTACCTTCCCCAGGCATGGAGTCTGCTGGCATTCATGAAACCACTTACAATAGCATCATGAAATGTGACATAGACATCAGAAAGGATCTTTATGCCAACAATGTGCTGTCTGGAGGCACCACAATGTACCCGGGTATTGCAGACAGGATGCAGAAGGAAATAACTGCTCTGGCTCCTAGCACCATGAAGATCAAGGTATGTAGGGTGCAACCATTTGTAGACTATGTGAGCTGGCATTTACAAAGTCCTCAATGATCTAGTGAAACGTGCAACTAAGTGCTTTTAACACATTCTGGATCACATCTGGATTACCTAACAAATAATCACTAGCTGGTAACTTTGGTGCTGGAAGAAAGGAGCTTTCTCTCATTTCCTTGTTCATGGTGATTTTGGTCAAATGTCCTAATGTGGCCAAAGAACAGCATGAACCCAGGAACATAAATTTTCCTCTGGGGCTGTATGTGAGCTTCTTCAGCCCTTCTAGTCTGATGGACACAGAAGAGAGCAAATGCTGGTTTTGTCTTTGGCTAAAGTTTGAAAAAGAAAGACACCCTGACAAACGAATCTTTGTTCTGCTGCTTCAAAAGTCCTGTTCTTTGCTTTACAAGCATTTTATCAGCTATACCAAAAGTAGTGCTCCATAGGTCATTGATTTTTTTCAAGCCCACCTGGACTGTCATTATGTGTTTCCAGAGCAATTATCTCCCCTTTTCTCATATATGCTCAGGAGCACATGAGTGCACCAGGGACAGGGGTCACTGAGGAGGCTGAGTCGGGCAGAGAATTTGAGGGTATAGATTTGTATAACAAATTCTAAACTTTCCTGCTTGCAGCAATGGATAGCACTAGCACATAGATACAGTGTTTTTGTTACTATCACATATCACAGCTTTAGTATTTTTGTATAAAAATGTATTTTATTCACAGTAGACAGTTGTACTTAATGTTTTATTTCTTAAACAGATCATTGCTCCTCCTGAACGCAAGTACTCGGTCTGGATTGGAGGCTCCATTCTTGCTTCCCTCTCTACTTTCCAGCAGATGTGGATCAGCAAACAGGAATATGACGAAGCTGGCCCATCCATTGTTCACCGCAAATGCTTTTAAATTGCTTTTTCTTTATATGTCTCCTTAGCGTGAATGTATTCAGGGAAGTACATTCTTATAATTCCATTCCATAAAACCTTCATCATAATTAATCTAATTAATTGGATACTGTGTATTTCTTAAAATAAATTTTAAATATGCTATGAAATTGCTGCTCCTATTTAAAACAAAAACAAAAGCCATGCCATGAGTGTGTGCAGATGCCATTACAGCTGGCTTGAAGCTCCATCTTGTGACATGAATTTATAATTACACTCTACTGGGCTTAACAGAAATGGTGGTACCTTTAGCTCGATTATACCAATGCCAGAAGATGCTCACCTGTCAGGCTGCATGTTCTCAAAGTTTAGCCTCAGAAAACATTTTAATCTGCAGACAGAACCAGCCATGGTTCTTACAAATTCTAGGCAGTACCAAAGGAGCACAGCATCTGTTCAATATCAGGAATATCATGTTCAATATCATGGGCACGCTGCTTTGCATCTGTTCTATCCAGAAATATTATCTATCCACATCACTTCTTACTTCACAGCTGTCATGCTGGAAAAGCTAATTTCTTAGAGTGCATGGCCCAGGGGTGTATGATATGTACCACAACAATCCTGTGCTTTCTTTAAAGAAATAAAACCTGTTCCTTTGGGAGCATATCTGAACACTAATAGTAGGTCAAACATATGACTTTCCTATTGTATGCCCTCAGGATGAGTGCAGCCTATTATTTTTATTTTGTGATGTCTAGCAGGATCTAAAGGGTAATTAAGCTGGCTTAATATACTTTCTTTTCAGAACTGTTTTTTTAAAGGGGGGGGTAATGTGTTCAAAGCAGCTAAAATAATTTTGACAATTTTTTTTCTGTGATTTTTCTGATTCCATTTATAATCTTAAACACATCAGCTAGAAATATATGCTTAGAAGCTGAAGCAGTAATATTGACTTAGAAGTATATATATATGAATAAAGAATTCACTGAGACAGACCTGGAAAAGGTCACTTCTAAGGAACTTGCTGCAATCTGTATTCATTAGAGTTCAGGATAAAGGATGCTATTTATTTTTGTTAACCTATTTTCCTCTCTCAACTCAATAGTTTACCTCACTCACCTGTTACTTGTTGCCTTTCAAACTGTAAGCTCCTTGCAACAGCACCTGTTATTTACCATGTCTTCATAACCCCAGGGTTTCAGATCTTGTCCAGCTTCTGACTGTTAGCACATGTTGCAAACCTCCTTGTACTAACCTTATTATTTAAATTATATGTCATCTAGGTTCTTGGAACAGTTACTAAATAAACTCTTGTAAAAGCAAATAACTTTGTATGGCTCTTCCTTCTAACTCTGTCTAGATCTTTTTATCTAACTCTAGATAGATTGAGGAAATCCTTTTCAGGATAAGGAGTGTCTTTCAATTTAAAGTTTCTACTGGCAGGTTTCTGGAGAAGACACATTTCTCCAAGGGATTCTGATGCATCCCTGCTCTCCCAAAATGGTGAAGATCAGCTCTTAGGTAAAGGATTTAGATATTTCTAAGTATCTTCTGCTTAACAGCTGAAACTTGGGCTATGGAAGTTGGACAAGATAAAAATATGAAAAAAAAATCACCTGAACTGATTGATTTGCCTCTACTACATATAAAAGCCAACCACTGTTAAAAACACATAATTCTCAGAAGGTAATTAATGTGAAAAAGTGAGAAAAAAACCAATACTTATTTCAACACAGTTACTGTAGTTTGAAGTTCATTTTATTGTTGTGTTTTATGGGTGAGATTTGTTTACAGATTCAGGGTTAATGCCACTGAACTCCATCTTGACAGAGCAACAAAATAACTCCAAAACAGGCTAGAGCAATAAATATCAAACATTCAATCTAAAATGTATAAATATAAAAGTAATTTCTGAAAATGTAGGAAAAAACAGGAATCCTTTTTTCTTTTTTGGCCTTTTGTAGAGTACATTGATGTGGTTCATCCGTATCACCTCAGATCCAGCACGATTATCTTTATGTCTTTCCCAACCACATGGGTACATGGCTGCAGAAGAAGTCAACCCATTACTCTCAGAAATCTCAGTAAAATACCCAGTAACTTCATCCAAGAACTAAGTCTGTAAAAGACCACTGAAAAGAGCCTACCTGGAACAAAAAAATCTTAACTTTTTTCAGAGTTGGACTACCTTCTCATTATCCCTACATGCAATGATGAAAGAACAAAACAGACCAAAAATCTCTGACTTCTCGTTTTGAGGACTAATGATGACAACACAGTAATTTCCAATGTCTCTGAGCATGACTTCTCTGTACTGGATCATTTTGTTTTAAGATATAGGAGATGGTTCTGTATTTGAAGTGAACCCCATTGAAAAAACCCAAACCCTTAATTATTCAAAGGTAAAGGCTCTTATCAGAAATGCCATTTGAATGGCAGCTTGTAACACTCACTTCATGGCTGCTTCTGAAAGCTTAAGTAGTCTCCTGATGTCTACCTTGGTCAGTGAACTAAGGGTAATGAATTAATAAAACAGGGGGAAAATTATTAAGAATTATAATCTCAAGTTTCTGTTTGCAGCAGAACCATGGTCAGGAGTTTGAATAGTAAAAACTGTGTTGAATTATATACTTACATTAAATAACCTAGGGTCCTTTGTATGTGGATGGAATCCCTTCTTTTTACAAGCAGAAACTTCTAGCATGCCAGCATTAGTCAGTCTGAAGATGCCAGTGCTGAAAAGCAGAACATGAAACTCCTGTTACACACTGCTCCCATAGGACACGTCCAAGGTTTCACATACAAATTGCTTAGCTTAAAAGAAGGACAACAGAAAGGTGTTTGGTGACCTTCAATACACAGGAGCCCCAGCTGAGCTGGGCTTTTTAAGGTATTTTAAATCAAGGGAAGTTGTATTCCTGTAAAGGAAGAGATGATGAGGGGAAGTGGAGAAAAAGGACCACAGTACTGGTGCTGTTCCTGTTAGGCAGGTTAGGCCACTGAGGGATAAGGCTGGCTCACACAGGAACAGATGCAAACCAGAAACTTACGTGTTCTGGATTGCATTTCACCCAGGGCAACTTAAAAGATAACAGCCTTAAAACCAGCTGTGTAAATGACTAGTAGGAGTAAATCCTCCCCACTCGTTCAGGTAATCACACAAGCATTAGAAAATGCACTGCTGCATCTCTCTAGGTATTGTATAAAATGTTACAAAGCCATCCTTCTGTGAAGAGAATCTATTACCTACAGGGCAGCACCTGACAAGGTAAATGTTATAGGTTAGAGTTGGTTACAGGGTATCAGCATCAACTGTGAGAGAGGCTTGTAAGAACAAATTTGGAAAGGTGTGCAGGCATGCTCAGGGTTAGAAATGCTGGTGCTTGCGCCCTTGCCTCCCAGTCTGTGCTCACAGCTCTGCTACCTGAAGAGCCCATTCAGGAAATTAGGCAACCAGGACAGGATTTACATCTACTGAGGCAGAAGACCAGAAGGAAAGGCTGAAGAAATGCACACTCCAAACAATGGAATTGGCCCTGGCAACCTGACATGCCAGGCACACCAAAGGAGAATTACAAATTTGTTGAGGCTGGAAGGAACTTCTGAAGACTGTCTGGTCCAGTCTCCTGCTCTGGCAGAACCACCTTGAGCAGGCTGCTAGGACCACGTACCATGTCCAGTAATGTTTTGCATATCTCCAAGGATGCAGACTTCATGACATCTCTGGGAAACCTGTTCCATTACAAACCTTCACATTAATATTTGCACTACTCTATTTTTTTCCAGATGCATAGTTTGTAATTTATGAAATACAAAAATAGATCCTTATTATCAAAAAAGTGACTTTTACCCTTCTGCTTTACAAACTGCAATTTTCCTATCATTCTAGAGAAATAAGCCTAACCTCCCTTCACACTCTTAAGTAGCAGAATGAGGACAGATCTGTGGTAGAGCATTGGCAATGAGTGCTCCAGAAGAATAGCTCTTGTAATTATTACTCTGTTGAGCAAAATATATTAAAAAAATAAAATTTTAAACCTGGATCTTTAAAGGGAGGAGAAGAGAGAAGTCAGAAACAATGCTGTGCATAGAGACTGACTGAAATGCAAGTCTAGGCAACTTATAGAAAACAAAGTCACAACACAATGCTATGCCCTTCATCTGAGTTGACATGTACCCTTTGCATTTGATCAGATTTTATGACAAGAAGCATGGAAAAATACTAAAATATTACTTAAAAAATCAGAACTTACTCATTATGCTTTGGTGAACAAACAATTGCAATGGCCTCTGGCAACATTAGCTGATAAGAACAATGAGTATGGAGATCAACACTGGATAAGAATGCAGTTTGTGTTGGATGTGTCTACAAAAAAGAAAGGGAAAACTCAACATCATGAAATATTTCTTACAGATCAAGGTCAACATGCATTTAAGAAGGAAAAATAATTTGTTACAAGCAAAAGCATCAGTACTTCCCCAGGCTGGTTTCTAAAGCTCTTCTTAGCCCAGGTTCTATATTGTTCTACACTGTTCAACCTGGAGGTTGAATGAAAGCTTTTCAGGATGAGATTCATAGAGGCATATGCACAATCAGATATACAAGCACTTTTCTGATCATGGGGAGGAAAAGGAGGAATGAAGAAGCACAAGACAAATGGAAATGACTTAATTGTCTAAAATCTCTAAGAGAAAAATTAATATAATGTTTAAACTACACAATGCTCCCCTCCCTGACTTTTGAATATGGCATTAGAAAGTAATAAAATACCCTTAAATCAACATAAAAAAAGTTGCAGCAGCAAAAGTAGGCCCACTGTGTCAACAGGATGTCTCAATTGCTTTAAGGAGTTCTCTGTGGAGAACATGAGTGCTTATTTACATCACTACAATTTGAATTCAGTAAGCAAATTTGTATTACTCCAGTTGTTTCTTTTGTTTTGTTTTTTTTCCACATAGTATGTAGAGCCAATATAGGAAAACCGTAATCTATGAGTAATACATACATGGATCCAACCCAAAGTGAGGAGATCATACTGATCCTGAATACCAAATAATTCTTCCACGTTCTCCATGTCACAGTAGTCTGGTCCTGCAGTTTGCTTTGGCACTATTACGTGTGTAATAGTAAATTCATTATGAGTCTGCAAAACAAACATTGACTTAGGGTGGAACAGACTGCCTAAAGAATAAATGCTGAATCAAAATCTGAAAGATGTCAGCTAAAACAAAACAGTCCAGCTCCACTGATTCCAGTGCAGCTCTACCAACATACTGCACCTAAAAATATGCCTTAGCATTTTTAGCATTTTATCATGAAAACATACAGGGTAGTATTAGTCACAACACAAGACTGTTCATTCTCAAATATGCCTTAGCATTTTTTAGCATTTTATCATGAAAACATACAGGGTAGCATTAGTCACAACACAAGACTGTTGTGTTGAACCATTCTGAATGATCCGTGTGAAAAGACTGTCCTTTAAAATAATTAAAAACACATAAAAGAGCTTTGAGAAGACTATCATGATTTTCTGTGAAACAAGACTAACACTGCTGTTCTTTCCCTTCATGCAGTTCAAATACACTTGAGATCACCTCAAATTCCTCATGTCAGCATCAGCCATGACATCTTTCCCTGCTCTCAAAGGACATTACGTGCAATCTAGGTCAAAGGAAAAAAAAAACAGCCTGAAAATCAGATGTTCTACAGCTTGATAGGGGGATTTCTGTTTTGTTGTGTCATTATTCATTTGATGACCCCAGTGGATTCTGGCAGTCTTTATATTTCATTGTCCTGTAACTAAACCTCATTTGCCTCTAGATGAATGCCAGAGAAAGTACTGGAAAAAGCCTGTATTGTACAGCATGCTGAAAAACTTGCTAGGCTTTACAGCAATAGCAGTGTACTTTGAGCAGATGTTTCCCCAGCAAAGCAAGCCCACAGTGCTGAAACGACCACTCAATATGAAGTTCATTACATGGAAGGCTAACCATTTATATCTGCTTTTGCTCTGAAATCAATACATCACAGGATATTATAGCACTATCAAGTATATCTTCCCCATACAAATTTGAGGGTTAAACTGTACCAGTTTTCCACAGAGAATTCCACACGTCTCTATTCCTCTTACTGTATTTGCCTCTGCCAGCAGCAGAAATTTGTGACAGAGATCCCTGGGCAAAATGACACCTCTGAGTGCTTCAGCCAATTGAGCTAACCAAGAATAAAAAAAATAAAGAGAGAGAAAGAGAGATAAAATGCATTTACAGCTAACAGCTAATACAATGAAGATCCCTAAAATAAGGAAATATACACAGTATGTTATACTATATTACTACAAGTGGAAGAATTATACTTACCACATCATAGACTTTAATGAGAATAAACCTACAGGACAAGCACTTCTAAATTGAAGCCACCAACCCACAAGATGCACTCACTAGCCTGTCCCTGAGGTGACAGTCAGCTGTGACCATCTCCCAGGCCAGGGCTTTCCAGGGGAACCACTGCAACTTCTACTTCTGTTCTCTTGAAGCCCATGGCAAGATTCAGACTTTGTTTCACAGGAACACTAAATCTGAATCTTTATATCCATCCATTGGTACTCAAAGGGAAAATGCGAAACTGTGCAAGTGTCCCTCTTAAAATGAAGAAACTGTAAGGAAGTGCTGTGTTTGCACTAACCAGTTCATGGTATTTCAGTATGGGCATCCTCACAGTGAGTAAAGTCACATGCAGGTAGATAAAAAAAAACAGGGGATAAGAGAAATGTCTGCACTTACTCTGAACAGCACTTAGAGTAGCTGCTGGCTTTAAGACCCGTTCCACTGGTGGCGAATGTCCAGCACAGCCGGAGGTGCCGCGCTTCTCTTTCTTCTCCAGCAGCGCTGCAGATAAGGAGCTGTTCTCTGGTACAGAGATACAAGACAGCATACCTCCATCTATCTGTTCAGACATAACCACACTCTCTTTGATTTTCTGATCTCGAGCTAGCTCTTGCTTCTTAAGTTGATCCTCAAAGAATTGAAACTGCTCCGATTCCAGCTGCTGCTGCCGCATATGTGCGATTCGTTTCTTCTCTGCCTCTATGAGCTTCTGGTGCTCCAGTTTCTTCAGAAATTCAGTTCTACATTTGTTCTGAAACATACACAACGTAGTGACATTCTCAGAACACCAAAAATGCTGCAAAAAATTGAAGGAAAGGAGCAATCTAACAGTTCAATAAAACCATAAAATCCTGTCATTAAAGAGGAACTCATTTGGAACCTGGTTACTGAACTGGAAAATACAAATATATCCCCAAAGGTAGGATGGAAAACACAGCATAGATGGATGGAACAAAGAAGACATTTCTCAGATGCTTTTTCCAAAAGAAGTTTTTAAGCTATAGATCCTGTTTTCAGTGGCTTCAATCTCAGTTCAAAGTAGAGCACATTTAGAGCCAAGGAATCTTTTCCATTTATTGACATGAATATCAATTTAATTTTCTTTATAAGGCAGAATCAGAGCATACCAAAAATCTACTTGGATCTTTATTACAGTTATTAATTAAATATGGCAGCACATGTATTTCCTAGCACACACTTGCATTACATATTTTTTAATGACCAGCTGATTCTGAAGAAGAAATGAGAAGTTATTCCTAAGCAGCTCAGGAAATTATTAGGTTCTTGTAAAACTGGCATTTTACTGCTTAATTTTCAAGTTTTATATGACAGAAATATACTCATGTCAATATTTAATAATCATATAAAACTTACTTTGTGTTGCATGTATTCTTGATATTCCAAGTTATATTTTTTTAAAAGATCTCTTTTCAGTTCGTCTGTCCGTGGAAATGCAACCTCCTTCAATTTCTTTGAGGTGGGATGGGGAAAAAGACAAAAAAGTTTACTTTTCACTTTTAAAAAGAGCCACCTGGAAAACAAACTCAGCTGTAACACAGAATGTTTTAAAATACAAAACAGAAAAAACCTACTATTCTCACAAGAAATAAAGCAAAAGAGGAAACAGACACTATATCATCACTTTATGAAAGTTCTACAGTACATCAGTTTGAATAAATATATTGATTGACATTAGTGAAACATGTGGCATGGCTGCTTCTTATCTCAAGGTAAGATTAGTCCTTTTACTAGGAGTCTGTTATCTCTGTCTTGTTTAATAGGTGTGTGATGACTAATGTTTTTGTTGTAGGTGTAATTCATAAAAAAATTGCTAAGGCCAACTTAGAGAGTTTCAGGTAGGATCATTGCATTTTTACCTGAAACTTCCCAGTCAGAAATATGTCTAAATATGCCCATTTTCAAGTGGGGAAAAAGGGTTTTTTTAAGAGATAGTTTTACCTGTAGCTTTCTGTCACAGACCTGGCAAAACAACATTTCTTATAAAACAGAACCAACACCCAATGCTTTCTACTCATGTGAAGGCTATTACAAAATAACTCCAAGGCTGTAGGCAAGGGAGGGAAAGTGACCTCGTGCTTAATGCTACTGAGTGCTACAGGAGAAAGCAATGTTAGATGCCCTTTCTCAGTAGGGATGCTCTCCTAGTGGACCACAGTGGCATGGACTGTTTTGGAGTAGGGATGCTCTCCTAGTGGACCACAGTCAGAACTTTGGCATGGATTGTTTTGATTTTGAGTAAAACATTCAGTTTAACAGTAGAGAAAGCAAGCAAACATGGGGGCATGGAGGAAGAGACACTCTTGGTCCTGTTAGCAACTCTCACTGGCCAATTCCAGCTGTTTTAAGTTCAGTATAAGGCTATACTTATAATTTATTTAGGACTTATTTTCTAGAGGGGAAAAAAAACAAAAGTACTGGTCCTGTTAGCAACTCTCACTGGCCAATTCCAGCTGTTTTAAGTTCAGTATAAGGCTGAATACTTACTTATAATTACTTATAATTTATTTAGGATTTATTTTCTGGAGGGGAAAAAAACAAAAGTAAAACTATTTTGTATGGAAGTGGAGGGAAAAATCTGGTAAAAACTAAGTAAATACATATTTGGTAATAAAGAAAGAAAAATATATATTTTACTTATTTAGCAGAGTAAGCAAATACTGCACAGGCATCAGTAATGCCACACATTTCTCCTTCTGTTTGCAATATTCAGTTTGGACCATTATCCATTCACATAATTGCGACCAGAATCAAACTAAGTACAGTTAAAATATGCATTTTTAATATGCAGACTTTCAGAAATAGATGTACCTGGGCTCTCAACAACCTACCTACTTACTCAGACCATTCTCATTCACGTTTTAGATAAATAATTTAATTTCCAAAATAAAACACGCATGAGTAGTGGAGAAAAGTATCAGAAATTGAAGCTGTGATGGCTGCTATGGGGAAAAAGAAGCTATGGCCTATATGGGCTAGGAAAAATGAAGAGGTTCTGAGCAAAATATTTCATAAATACCAGGAAACTATAACCCTACCTTAATAATATCTTGTTTTTCTGGTACTGCACATTGGTGATAGTCTCGGTGACTGGGCAGCTTTTCTACAAACAACCTAGAAAATTAAACATGCATGTGTTTAGTCAGAAGAATATCCATAATAGCATGCATGTTGGCAAAAAAATCAGTTTCACATAATTGTTAAACACTGAATTCCAGATGACTTGGACCAGGGTTCTACACACATGTTTAAACTAACACATTATGATATGGACCTGTATGGGACACACAGAATAAGGACAGAAGATTATTTTCCACATCTGATATATTTTGGTTTCCACTAGGACTGGGTTAGGTTAAAAAAAAAAGGACAAACTAGCAGCCAGCATCTAAAAATATCCCTCAAAAACACCCTCCACTCTAGTCAGTGGTAGTAAATCTTATTTCTACTCTCTTCTCTGTTCTTAGCCAAAATGCTGACTCTCAATGGAAGACAAGAATGCAACACTGACTGTCACTAAAGCAGGTATTTTTACCAGACCAAGCTGCACAGATAAATTATGGCAACACTAAGCTGCAAAGAGTTTGTAATGCACAGCTGCTATCATTCTTCCAGCAATTTGCACAATATTCACCTCCAGACCCTCTTTTTATAGAGAGATACATTTGAAAACAGGTGGGCTAAGAAAGGTTTGGTCTAGTTTTCAGAGTCTAAGGAAAATAAGGAGGAAGGAAGGATTTTTCCCTTACAAAAATTTTTAAATATGCACATTAAAAAAACCCCCAACCTTTCCAAAGTAATAAAACAAACCAATCAATCCTACAGCAAAACTAGCTAGGTTAAAAGTTTAAATCTGCCAGTGACATATTTCTCAGCTGTCTATTTTGAGAGCTGCAATGAAAGCTGGCCAGATTTGTTCTTTTGTGGTAAGGAGAATAATCATGAACATACATTGTAGATTTTGCATTTATTGTAAGAAACAATAAATTATACTTAATCCTTTTGGGGGGAAAAAAGTAAAATGAAAGCAAGAAAACACTTTTCTCATGCTTTTTAAATATTGCGCAGTACTACCATCCTTAAGATCAGCAGATGCTCAGAGGACACAACTACTAAATGCTTAGAAATCTTACTTAAACATTGCTTTTACAGTAAAAAATTGTATTTATTATTGTGCAATACTACCATCCTTAAGATCAGCAGATGCTCATAGGACACAACTACTAAAGGCTTAGAAATATTACTTATTGCTTTTACAGTAAAAAATTGTATTTAACCAACATGGTGACATGGCTTAGAAATCTTACTTAAGCATTGCTTTTACAGTAAAAAATTGTATTTAACCAACATGGTGACATATAAAGAATAATCTGGGGGCAACAGTGCTCATGGTATGGCCTGGCAGAGTAAACTCAAAACTTCTGTATGTTAGGTTAATTCATGCCTGGCAGTTCACACATGGATAGGACAACCACATGAAAAAGTGAGAGAAAGTTTCAGCAAAGCCCATGCTCAGTGTAAAAGATCTCCAGAGAACAAATCCGTTCTGCAAGAACGCGTTGAACAAATTTCTCCTTATCTAAAGGGTTTCTCAGTGCAGCTCACCATTTCAGTTCACTCAGAATCACAAGCTGTAATGCTTCCTTACGTTATGAACTTGTTGTAGAAGACGAAAGCGTTCTCCAGGTTCCCCTCCTCCATGTAGACGGCCGCCATCCGCTCCATCTCCACTCCCGATCGGAAGTAGCGCCGCGGGGTGATGTCCTCGTTGATGCTGATATTGCTGCCCAGCTTGCTCAAGGCACGCACTCTCTCCTCGGGGCTCACAGAGATGTCTGTGTGGTCAGGGATAGCTACCAGCTTTTTCTGAGAAAGAGCAGTCTCGTTAGCCAAGAGAATATTCTGTTTCGCTTTCAGTAAGTGGTCTCAGTCAAAACGCTCAGGGGAAACATTCAGCTAGTTTTTTCTGAAAATAGGCATTGGTTTCCCCACCTCTAGCCACAACTGAAACATTCCAACTTATTTCTCAATCACAAGTAAATTATAATCTAAAATAAAAGTGACTTTATTCCCTTTGAAAACAACAAAAAAGGATAAAAATTAGGAAAATACCTGTAGGCAAAAAAAAAAAAGGAAATTGCTGCAGAAATTACCAAAAGCAGTATAAAGTGTGTCCTCTTAAAAAAAACCCACACATGAATTCCACAAAGTTCTGTCTTAAGTTACTGAAATAATTTGATGGATGTCCTGCATACTCAGACTCCTATTACATGATGTATAGCATTTGACTGCTAGAAATAGTTCAGGAAACAAAGAGCAATAAGCTCCTCTGGTCAGTCAACAGTTCACTTCAAATCTTCATTTCCAGTTTTAAATGAGGCAGTTAAAGACTAAGGAGTTTGAACTAATTACTGAAGAAGAACCATAGCTGCTTATTATGGTCATTACCTTCCAGGTAATTAATAAATAAATAAATAAATAAATAAATAAATAAATAAATGGCTACTGCAAGTTGTTTCCTCTTTGATGAAATTTCTTATTCTTTCTCTACAAAATGCTCATTTCAACTTCTTAAAAATCTGAACGCAGACACCCCATAGAGCACACATACAGAAATATAAAAAATTCCAACAAAACTGTCAGGCAGCATGCAGGAAGAGACCCATGGAGCTTTCTCTACAAAATGCTCATTTCAACTTCTTAAAAATCTGGTTGCAGACACCCCATAAAGCACACATACAGAAATATAAAAAATTCCAACAAAACTGTCAAGCAGGAAGACACCCATGGAGCCGAGAGCCACCACTGTTAAACAACTCTCTTGAAATTTTTCCTCATTGAAAGAGAAGTTGCTCAGCCACTGTAACATCTCTGCAATACATACCAATGAGCTGACAGTGAATGGTTGCTCCATGCTGCTGTCTGCCTGCAAACCAAGGAGATTGCTCTTTTCCTCCAAAGTCTCCATCTGACTGAAAGGCCAGTATCAATCCTGAGCTCAGTATTTGCCACCAGATGTCTCAGGGTTTAATAGTCCAAGGGAAACTGGAACATAGATATGCTGATTCTGGTCCTGTGCTGGAAAAGATAAATCATTCAGATTAGAAATATATTCAAATGTCACGTAACTTTGCATGCCACCACACACTCATTACTTTGGTGGCACAGTACCTACACATTTAATCATAATTTAAAACTTACCAGGTGTCTAGAATTTAAATTGGGAATGTATAAGGGCTTACAGTGCAGTTGTGGACTACTTGACCTGTACTAAGGTTATTTCAGCAGATTTGAACACAATAAATTATTTTTACAATTTTTATAGCAACTTAAAACCCCCCTAATTTTCAAGTATTAAGTGAAAAACACAGAAGTTTGAGGACTTATTACAGAATCTGTGTTTCCTTGAGCACATGTTTACAAACATTTATAAAAATTAGAAATCTGGTACCTTTATTTTCTGCTAAGACTATTAGAAACAAAACTTCATGCACAAATTTGTATCAGTAATACAAAGCAGAAAAAAATATGTCAAACACCATGTGTTCCACCTGCACAGCTTGCTGATTTCAACACTCAAAATCAACTCTGATGAGCCAACTAATAAAAATTCCTCCTTGCACAGCTTTGAACAAGTAAAGAGAAAAAATGTAGATGTTGTGGTCATCAAAAAAAAACCCCAAAAGGAAACTAAACCAAAACAAGAAAACCCAACTCTGAGAGAGGAATGAAATACTCAAATTACACAGGAAATGTGAAAATTAAGTTTCTAAAAGTTTTTTCACTTGTGTGCTCAGTCAAAATGGATTTGATCCTGCATGTTGAAGGTTCGGAAATGTGAAAATTAAGTTTCTAAAAGTTTTTTCACTTGTGTGCTCAGTCTAAACAAATTTATCCTGCATGTTGAAGGTTATTTATATGTTGCCATAAACATGCTTGTGCTTTTGTAAAAGCATAGAATGGGTTCAGCAAACATATTTTCTCAGCACACCTCTCTCTGGAGGCCAGAGGAATCTGGGTTGAAGAAAATAACCCTAATGTCTTTTTAGATGGCTGTATTTCTCAAGTATTGATTTTTGTGTTTGTGTCTTCCTCATTTTTCTTCCAAAAAGCAATACTATCTATTAGATCAGTCCTTAATTTTAACCATTAGTGCAATTCATTTTCAAGAAGTTTTGCTAATTAAGGTATTAAAACCGCTTGCACAATTTGTAACAAAAAAAAAAATAAGCAAGGCTTATATATTTGAGAAAACAACCTTAGTTGTGGCTGCAGTGCTAATAAAAATAGTTCTCTAAACCATTTAATTTTATGGACATGGAGCTCTGGTGTAAATGATCACCTTGGCAGGAGAGCCTGTTCATTCCCTATTCACAAAGTGCAGAAAGGCCCCATGGGACAATGATAAGGAAATATTTTTGCTTTAGCCTACTCCAAGAAACTTTCTGTTTTGGGGCTTGTTCCACCTGAAACCCTTCTTCACTGAAGCCCTGTGGATGTGGAAGGCTGTGAAAGGACAGAGCTAAAAGCTTGGCCAGTGCAGTTTGTGTCAGACTTCTGGCCCTGCAGCCCAGATTCTAAGCAGAAATAAAACCTTCAACGAGAGACTCTGCATTAATGTGCTTTGTGGAACTCAGGAACAAAAACCAAACCAACCAACCAACCAACCAAAAAAGGATGTAAAAAGCACATCTTTTACAAATATTTATCCATTCACTTATCCATCACTTGCAAATTTTAAATTTTATTTCCCCCAGAAGCATCTGGGACAGCTAAAATACTTGAATGGAAGAATGGATTTGATCTGAAGTATGCATCCAAGTACAACAAACTGCAAAATGTTCTAGTCACTCATATATATAAAAAAAAACTGTTCAAAGTAAAGGTGCAGAAATGTATTTCTCTCCAATTTCTTATTTCATTTAGTAGCTTCTGGCAAGAAAGCTTTTCTGTAGCAGTTTTTCATTCTGCTTTCAAGGCTTTCTCCCTTAACAGCCCTTCTGCAAAGCCTAGAGAGGAAATGGACATTTAGGACAATGCTCATGAGATGCTTCCCTCTGAAAACATGGAATATGGATCAAATACTTCTTTCAACTGTTACTGCTCCTTGGAGACCTTTCAGTCTAGCTGGTAGGCAAGTGCAAAAAAAGTTATTGCAAGTGGCAAACACAGGAGCCAGTAATTAGGGGTTTGGTTTATTTCTTTGGGGCCAGTACTCCCAAAGAGGTCTTTGTTAAAGAAGCCTATGGTCAAAATTCCCATGTCAAAATCTCTTTGGAAATGCCACAGGAAGACATCATGGAACCCTTTACTTGCAAATATTTCTCAACTTGACTGGCTCTAAGAATATTAAAGTTATAAACATAATTCAGTGAACTTTAAACCTAAAGAAGCATTAGTTATAACATTTTTTTTTAAAGCGTAATAACAGGTATTTTAAACAGGAGACATCTGGTAATAGCAGAAACTCACACTTCCTCAAAATTGTGTCTGAGCCTGGAAAGGATGAAGAAGCTCTGCAACAGACATAAGACATTTCACAGTGCAAGAGCTTAGCAGAAGAATGTCTGAAAATAAAAGAAGAAACTGGCTTTTTTAAATTTAGTTTCAGGAACACACTAAAAAGAGACATTACAATGAGACATTGTAAATAAAGAAGAAATACTAAGATGAATTTGTATCCCTTGTACAAAAATGTCATAGAAGATTCAAATACATCACTATTACAGGTGGCAATGTAACTTCAGAAAAAACTATAAAGATTGTGGGCTAGCTTATAACTGCACTCCAATATATTATCCTTAACACATGAATACGCTGGCAGAATTATGAATGATTAAAACGTTGAGAGTTAAGCTTTACTAAAAACACCACCAGAGGCATGTGTGCCAGGTGCCTGGAATGCCTCCGTGCATAATGCTCCTCACGGCACAGCTTCCCAGTCACCTTCAGCTGCCGCAAGGGCACGGCACTGCCAGGGGCTCCCCTCGCCTCCCCGTCCTCCTCTGTGCTCTCCCTGTGCTGCCTCCACTGACCTCAAGGCAAGCTGTAGCTGATCCAAATTAAAATTAAATGAACCTTTACTTCCTTCTCCAAATCAAAATGCAAAGTAGCAGGCAGAACCACGAAGCCAGCAAAGCAGAGAGGTTTGTCACTTTCTGAGGCAGTGCTGTCCTAGATTGATGAGCTGGCTTTGAAAGGGCACCCTAAGAGTTTGTATAGTTCCTACAACAATTGCCCAGTTCTGGCAAGTGACTCTGTTTTCTGGAAATATATTACACTTTACAAGAGTAAAGACAAATTCAAATACCAAATCTCTCTGTATAGCTGAAACTAATTATATTCAAACATACAAAATACTTACACTAATAGAGTGAACTACACTCCAACCTCAACCACAGGGGATAAATACCAATGCTAGCTTGGAGTTGTTTTAGTCTATTATACTCTAAAGTGCTCAAAATTCTAAGAGTAAAGATGCATTTTTCTATTTCACTATTTCAGGCATTCCAGTTAAATTAGATGGACTTAGGTATGTTTGTTTGAGGAGAAATGCCAGGACATTTAGCATTCAAATTAAGTTTTTTTTTTCTAATTATGAGTTTTCTGATAGTCATTACCAGATAATAATAATAACCTAACATTTATTTAATGGCTAAGAATTTTTTCTTGATTTCATTGGGAATACCACTTCTCATCAAATTCCATTTCCTCCTCAAAAAGCATTTGTTTTCCCATATGTCCCATCTTATTATTGTATGTATTATTCCTTGAAAAATCCAGGTTTATTAAATCAAAGCCATTCAGCCACAAGAAAACAGAGCAAACTGAGAAAAACAGCATTTTAAATGGTATTGAAAGTGACTCCTGTTCAGGCTAACAAGTGTGGTACCAAGTAGCAGGGAAATGAAAAGCAGAGACAGCAATTTTAAGTGAAAGTATATGCCAAGAGTAGTACACGAAGACAGAATAAGCATATCAAGTACCCCAGGAGCAGGCTCATGAGACAGAGGTGCTGTGAGAAGGTCTGGGGAAAGCATGCACAAACAAACCCTTCTGAGAACTGCAATATCACAGTTCACCACAATTCTCCAACGCCCTCAGTTTGCTGCACGCTGGCATTTCGGCTGCCAGGCTGGCTGGATGTGGCCAAAGGAGGCACCATGGCTGTGCTCAGAGCCCGACAGGCATGGCCCTGCTGACCTTCCCTGCTACAGGAGGGTGGTGTGGCAGTGACAGGTGACACACGCGGCTGCACAGCGTGGCTGCAGCGGTGCTGTTGGAGCTGCATGGCTGCAGCGCTGTTGGAGCTGCCAAGCCAGGGACACCAAGCAGGACCACGCTCTGCCCAAGGATGCTCACAGGGACTGTGGCACCCAGCGGGAGCTGTGCTGCTCCAGCCCTCCGGACAGGACACAAAGAGAAGCTCAGGGTGTCAGGACCTCCCAGAAACTGACTGCAGAGTGCTAGCATTGAATTTCAGCTCCTTGTCGTCATCTGGAGGCTGCTTTCCCCTCTTCAGTTCTTCACAAGAGGTTGAACGAGCAATATTGCTCATTCATGAGAGGTTCCGAGAAATGCTGAATGAGCTCTTTGGATTTTTAAACAAGTAACTTCCATAAATATTAGTTAAATGTATAGTTTTCCCTTTGTAACATTAGTTACTTTGAAACAGTAGTTTCCTCTTTGTAACACATTTTTAAATTTCAAAGGAGTTAATCGTAACACGGACTGCACTGCTGTCAGCAGTATTTATCAATATTTTGATTATTTGTCTTATGAAAAAAATCTTTGTTAAAGAGATCACTGGCAAAATTTTCCAAAGCACTTTCTTCATTCAAAGATTACATTAAAAATAATCTATGCAACGATTTCTTCTCTAAATATTTTTAAAGGCGCATTATTCCAGAAATACTTTCTTTTGTTTGATACTTTTGTGGAATGTAAAGCCTAGATGAGGTTCCCACCAAAATCATTGACTTCACTCCATTAGGATCAGGATTCTTAAAGTATATATAGAAATATTTGCTAATATAGAAGCTAAAATGTAGTATAGTTCTACTTTTTGAAGCTACTCTTGAAAGAACTGTTCTGCAGCCATCCCATGGCAAGAAAAAGCTTACTTTAATATTGCCATGAGAAGTTAACACAATCATACTTCATGTTACTATACTAGGAAGTGTGATGATTACAGAATCCTAGAATAAAGATGCATCTCAAACCATAAGGAGGTCAGTACTCATTAAAATAGCCAAATTAGCAAGTGCAACTAACACCTTTCAATTACCCATAATGGAACGAAGTTGTCTCAGCAAACTTTAAATAGGTCACACCAGTGATTGCCAGATGAAGGTAAAGGACCATTTCATGCCAGTAAATCACTCATGAAGCAGACACTTAAAATTTTGTACTTGGAAGTTGATACTCAATTGAATTTGGTAAAAACCAGGTTAGAAATACAGGCACCTATCTCATTCAGCTCTTTTTGAAATTCCAGGCTGTGTATTGGCACAGCACATGATTATTTATATACACACACTTAGGTTTGATATATAAATATGCTAAACACCAGCCTAAATAGCAAACTGCCTTCTGTTGGTTCTCTCCGAAAAGAAACAGCATATTCATCTGTCAACATGCTTTTTGTAACAAGCATTCATCATCACAGCAAGGGATTCAGCTGGTATAGTAAGTAGTCTCTTCTGGAAAATAAAAAACCAACAAAGCACTGAATGTCATGGCAAGATTATTCTCTTTTGCAGAGGAAATACCCAATCAACAAAACTCAACAGAATGGCCTTTCAAGGAAAGGAACCACTGCGAGGAGCCAGTTCCTGAAAACCCTGTGCCTTTCAATGGAGAGATTGCTCTTCACAGCTACTCCTAAGCTCAGCTCTGGAAAAGCCCATCTCAGCTCACAGTTTGACAGTGCTCCTTAGCTCCACAGCTCCCTTCAAACAGCAGTTCCAAGACCACCTCCCAAGCTCCACTAACTGCCAGAAGCAGCTGCTGAGCTGTACAACCATCTCTCCTAGAATGGATCAAGAACATTTGCTCTTTCTCACTGTGAAGGACCAGTGCCTGCCATGCCCCAGCACAGTGCCCAGAGGCCTCTCTGCATCAGGGCAGGATGGACAGTAGCACCTTCACCTGCTTGGGTGCCAAGAGGGAGAAATCACAGGCAGGGAAGATCCCCCATGCACAGGTCTGCCAGACCCAAGCCTTGCTTATATGCTTAGGCCATTCAGTGCTGTACCTTGCATCACAAAACTGAGCTTTATTTTAATCTAAAAAATGAATGGGTGACACAAGGTTCTGTTTGCCCGCTTCAAAACAAAGTTTGAATTAACTGTCTGAAGACTGTTATAGCTGTTCTGCTAATATTTGGATGACTGCAATTAGTCAGTGTAGTTTCTTGAATATCGACTACCTGTTTTCTAAGGACAGCATTCCTCTTGGCACAGATACAAACATTACTGCATCAAGAAGCTATGTTAATAAAATTAGATTGCTACTGCTTCTGCTAAGACTGATAAACCACTACAATATGCAGATAATGTCCAACATGGCACGTGCAAGAACCTGGCTTCTGCTCCCTACAGAGTATGTGAATGCAGAGCCTACAGGCTTCTCCCTCCTTTTGCTTCAAAGCACAGAGGAGACCTCTGACTGTCAACTATTTTCTCATTCATTTTTATGCAGGCTGTTTTGAAATCAACATCAGGGACACCAATCAGTTTAGTGACACCATTCAGTTTTAGCAAAAAGCTAAAACACCATTTTGTCAACATTTAAATGTCACCATTTAGTGACACCATTCAGTTTTAGCAAAAAAGCATTTTTAACACAATGGATAAATATCAACCATGGTAGAATGTCTTGGATTACAAGCAAAATCTTTCTTAGGCAGTCAGTCAAATATTACTTATGCAACACAGAACAGCATCTTTCCAGTGACCCACTAAAAGGATGTTCTAGACATGGTGTAGAAAAACAGTGCCATTTCCTTCCTTTGGGAAATCCACAACAGTCCCCTAAGCAAATTACACCAGGGCACAGTAACCCAGAAGAGGACAGAAGTACAAGAAAGAGTTGGTTTTATACAATTTGTTCTTTGATGATTCAACTGAAATACTGAAAAAAGGAGATATTTGCAATCCATTACATCAGTGATAAAACTAACTTCCACCATGAAGACAAGAAGCTGTGTTGCTAAGGGAAACAAATGAGAGGTTAAAATCAGCACAGAGGCCTGCAACTTCTTACACTTCCAAGAAACAAAGAGAGCATGATTCCTTGCAAAGCTGATTTTTTCTGTCTGTATCCCTATTTCTCTCAGGGGCAAGAGGGGTTAAGAATCTTCTGGTTCTTCCTATAAAATGCAATTATATTTTTTGGCAAAATACAGCCTACCTAAATTTAGAAGACTTTAAGACTCCATAGCATCTAATAAGGACACTTGTTGAGTGAGTGACTGGTTGCAACAATCAATTTCTGTCTCTATCAGATGACAAATTCTTATGCTGTCTCACTTTCTATAACTCAAAATATAGGGGGAAAAATAAAGGTGAGCCAAATTTATTTGACATTTCTGACATACAAATTCACAGTTTATTTTAAGCCAATTAAAGTGCCTATAAAGAATGAAGCTTGTTTTTTTGGCCTCAAATCTAGAAAAAGTAATTTGAGGCATTAGTTCAAAGGATTCTGACTGTTTTGTACACAACTGGTTAAGTAAGGAAAGGTAAGAAATGGACAGGGAGATTACCTACAGGATGAAGTGTGATCAATCAGTATGAACAATTATCCTTTATCTGCTGTACAATGTTTACATTAAAAGAACACAGCTAGTTGATTTCATAAGGAAATCTTTTACCTCCCCTATTCTAGATGATTCAGGAGGTAACATGCTACAAACAAAAAACAACCCAGGAAAAACAAGAGGAATGTCTGCTTCTATGAGAAGAATTCTGTGAGCTTTAGACTGCTGTTCTACTTGGATAGTTACAATATTTTATTTCTCTTACTTAAAGTTTCTAAGATTGACAGTGTTAAGCACATGTTTCATAGCAGCACTGGCTGTAACACAGCCAGCTCACAGGGCTGCTTGACAGTCAGCTGAATTATCCAGAATATCAAAGCTGAGCACGATGTTTTCTGGCTAACATTTTGTATGCCTGCAGGCCAACAGCTTCATCCTAGTGAAGCTACACACAGTCCACCCTTGAGCCCTTCAAATTATTTGTTTTTCCCCTCAGGATGAGCCCCATTGATCTTTGCAGCCTATACAAGGTCCTTTTTATATCAACATAGAGCAATAGGCATCTCTGAAGGCTTTTTGTCAGCGGTTCAGAGATGCTAAAAGAGGAAGATGCTTCCTACGTTGATTATGTGGAGAGCCCACAGCTTCCATAACGCAATTCCCTGTGTTGTGTGCTGAGTGTGACTCATCCAGAGCTGCCTGTAGGAAGTGGTAGGCAGCGGGTTGTGTCTGAGGAGCTGCCTGACTCACAGCACTTCTGAGAGGCATCAGCAGCCGGGCAAGATTGAAAAGGCTGGATTTTTATAATAGGAATTTCTTTGCAACACCACTACTAAGCCACTGCACACGGATTGTTCAGGAACTGCACAAGCAAGATAATTTTCTTTCATGGACTGATACTTCTATTTATAATGGAAAGCATGACCAGAAAATATGTTTCCTGGCACGACAATCTAAATGTCCTAATTTTATTAAAATTGTATGCACAAATACTTCCTTTACATGGCAGCAAACTAATTTTCAGAACACAAATTGGAAGTGTAACCTTTGGTGCAGAAATAAAATTGCAGAAGTGATAAAACCAGAAAAAAAAACCATTATTCATGCATGTCCAGCAAACAGAGACCAAAAACTTGGTTTTATACAGTATTTGTTCAGTGCCTCCATGCACAAGTCACCTTGGCATTCCCTCAGCAGCTGAAGATTTCACAACATCCCTCACCTTGAGCTATTCTCTTCCTGATCTTGGTGATTAACTTCCAGGAAAAGCCTTAAGGCCTAACCTTCAGCATGTTTAATGCACATAAAGAAAACCACACAAGAAATGCCTTCACAGCGTCTGCAGAGCAATAGCAAGTAATACAAATGACTGCAGGGTTGATCAAAACAATTTTTAAACATAATGCTACAAAATACCCTCCTGCACTTACAGCCATTCAAAAATGCTGTACACACACCCCCACACAAGGACCCCCAACTATGAAATTGGTACCTACAGAATTATACAAAATTTGGGATGAATGCTTCCTGCATTCCTACCGTATCCTGTGATCTGTGAAACTCCAGACTTGTAAACACTGGCCTTTGGTTTACTTATCAAAACATTTAGCATTTAGACATGCAACATACCAGCTGCAATGCATTCAGTACATGAGAAAACTCGTCTGTTTCAGAGTATATTGCCTGAGCAGCAATTGCCACAACAGCAAACCTGGGCTCCATTCTCCTGGGAATATTCAGTGAAGTTCTGGGTCTATATGCTACTTTCTACAACTTGGTTGTCTAAGGCAAGTCATCAATATATGCTAACTAGTATAGTTTTGGATAGTAATCCACTTAAGCCTGCAATGAGGAGAAACCTCACTTCTGTACAGACAGAACTTTCTCAAAGCTGGCCTTCACTTAGGGAATGAATGTCCTGGGAAGTACAGGGTCTCCAAGATCTTATATTCTCACTACTTCCCATTCTCAGTAGAAGGTGGGGGTTTTCCTGCCCATGACTTCTCAGAGCATTCAGAACCACGTGCATATTAAACACAAATAATTCCAGATCAAGAGGAATTCCCCCATAAGAGACTTTTTGGCATCCTTCTGAAACCGGGCAGCACATGCAAGAGCGAGATACATTCTTCAGTGCACTTCAGAAGGACACCTGAGATCCTACAGAGGTCAAAAGGAGGCAGGTACAAAACCAAGTACATCAACAGAAAAAGCTCATCAGAGAGTTAGGGATGCTCAGCAACCGCAATTTCTACCGCTTCAGATTCTTTCACTTTCTGTTCCGATGACATCTTTCACATATATAGGGAAATAATTTAAAGCCAGAACACTGCTATCAGTTTGATTTGTCCCTGGCACAGGGCAGCATCCCGGACTCCCCACCGCGCTGCTGTCTGCGTGGGCGCGGTGGAGCCAGCAGGTTCAGCGGCCGGGCTGGCTGCCCGCCGCCCCCCGCCCAGCCCGATGCCCCCGCACTGCCCGGAGGAGGGCTGTCCGGGAGGCCTCCGCGGCTCCGCACCTGACACCGGGGCGGGGACGGGGCGCCGGCCGGGCCGAGGAGCGGATGGAGCTGGTCCCGGCCCCCGCTGCACGGCCCCGGAAAGGGTCCCGGCCCTTGTGGCTGTGCCCGCAGGAGCAGCGGATGGAGGCGGGAGGCAGCGCCTCGCCGGCTCCGCTGCCTGCGGCGGGCAGGGGATGCTGCTTACCGGCTCCCGCATCCGTGGGCAAAGCGCGGGGCGGGGGGAGCGCCGGGCGGCCTGGGCCTCCTCCTGCTTCTCGTTCTCTTCCTCCTCCTCCCGTCTCGCCTGGCCGCGCCGGGACGCGGAGCCGCGGGCGCCGTGCGCGGAG